>NC_133621.1:310813425-311053425 GCF_048593235.1 Sminthopsis crassicaudata | reverse complement strand
CCCCCGTGCTGCTCTGAGGGGGATCCAGGCCCCCGAGCCTGCTCAGAGGCCCCACAGGCCAGACAGACCCTCGGAGCGTCCCTTCTCTTGGCAGCGGCGCCCGCTCCCTGACCGGGGCAGCCCCTGGCTCCCAGAGGCCTGGGCCGGAGAGGCTGCTCGGCCTGCAGTCCCAGCCAGCGTCACCAGATGGCGCCGCGAGACCTTCACATGGGCCCCCGCTCGAGGGGCGGGCCCGGAGCTTCGCGGAGCTTCCGCCGGGCTTGGAGGCTTGCAGAGCCGGGGGCTCACCGGCCCCTCGCATGACCCCGTGAGCTAGGAGGCGACATTCGAACCCGTGGCTCTTGCCACCACGTCACCTTGACGTCTCTGCTTGGGGCGCCACTCGGGGACTGCCCGGGTCCCCGGCTCCGTCCGGGGCGTAGAAGTCGTGACCCGGTACCATCTAAGTTCGTCCCAATTTGGACTCGTCCGTGCCCCGGCCAGTCAAGGTTCTCATCTGCCCGATCCACACCGCAGCGCCCCAACACCGCATCACGCAGGGCGACACCCAAAGGGCTGCCCTGGTCGCCTCCAGGCAGGCAGGTCCTAAAGAGCTCTCACTTCCTTTACCCAATCGAGAGGAGGCATCAAGGGCCTACTATGTGTGGAGGAGGCAGAAAGTGCCTACTATGTGTGGAGGCAGAAAGCGCCTATTATGTGTGGAGGCAGAAAGCCCCTACTATGTGTGGAGGAGGCAGTTAGCACCTACTATGTGTGGAGGAGGCAGTTAGCACCTACTATGTGTGGAGGAGGCAGAAAGCGCCTACTATGTGTGGATCACCTGCCAGGCACTGGGAGGCAGGGTGTGGAACAAAGGATCACACACTCCCGGGGCCCCAGACCTGCATGCACACATAAGTGGTTGGGGGCAGGAGAAGCTCTGTCTAGAGCTGGGGGCAGGCACTGTGGTTGGGGGCAGGAGGGGCAGTGCCCAGGGAGGCTGAGAAGGCCGGCATCCCCGAACGGCTATAGGTGAGGCTGGAGATGGCAGGGCCGGTTAGCCGGGCGTTTAGGGAATGTCCCTTTGGCAGCAGCTGGGGGTGCAGAGTGGGTAGGGGGCACCAGGAGCAATTTGGAGGCCCTTGGGATAACCTGGGGGAGAGGAGCTGAGGGCCCCAGATGGAGCCGGAGCTGTGCAGATAGAGAGGGGCCGGCACCAAGTGGGATGAGGGGCTGGGGGCGGAGGCCGGAAGGAAGGGGATGGCTGCCGGCCGGAGCGCCGCTACAGGCATTGGCAAGCTCCCTGGGGCCCGATGGGGTGCGGGCACTCACCCCCTGCCCTCCCCAGTCCTTTCTGTGATGCTCCTGGGACTCTGTGGGATTCACTGGGAGGGACCAGCTGCACCTGCTGCCCTCTGTGCAGGGGCCTCCCCCGTGGGCAGCGGAGGGCATCCTGCTGGGATGCTGCAGCCAGAAGTGGATTTCAGCAGGCCGCCTGCAAGATCGCATGGAAGGCCCAGGGGCACCTGGTGCTGTGGCCAGAGGGAGGGACTGGGACCATTGCAGCGAACAAAAACTCCAGGGCGAACGTGGGGGGATCCTTCCTGAAAAGGTCTCTTGTTGCTCCCGGGGTGCTGCTGGTGCGCTCAGAATGAGCTCTAACTTGGAAGACCGAGGAATCATGGTGGCCGGTTCAATGAAGACACCCACTTACTGTGCAGCCCAGATTTAAGAGGACGAAAAGAAATGAGAGAGACACTGGAGAAAAGGAGGGGCAACAATCATGGTGCGGGGAGCACTTCTGGATCTGGCCGGCTCTGCCGACAGGCAATGGGTCCCCAGCACCGTGGGCACGGTCACCCACTCCGAGGCGAGGGTCTCCACCATGTTCTCCATCCTCAGAGGCAGTGGAAAGAGCTCCAAGTGAGGGTCACTTCCTTGCTCCCGTATGACCTTCCTGAACTCTTCTCAGACTTGGTTTCCTATGCTAAAACACAGAGCAGTGCAAGAACCCACCAGAACTCTGACCAAGGACTAGGGCTGCCCACAACGCGGGAGAAGCAGAATGAGACAGATCCATCCACTGTGGCCAACGGGCACGCAAGGGACACAAGGGGAAGCAGAGTGACTCTGAGTCAGGGCAATGCTTCGGGAGCACGTCCCACTCCGCTGTCCCTCTCCCTGGCCATTTCACCATCTGCTGGCCCACAGTGACCCTCCACACTGGACCTCCCCTCTCCCCCCCTCACAAGGCCTTCCTGAGGGCAAACCCAAGTCCAAGTAAGGTCTAACACCCTCATCTTCGGGAATCCATCCCAGGGGCCCGGCCTGACCATCAGAAACTGGCCTCTGGATCTGCCAGATTTACAGGAGACCCTCCATCAGCTACATCCATCACACTCCTGCTGCCTTCCACCTTCACCCAAAACACCCTCCTCTGGTCACCGCCCCTGAGACGGTTTGTCTTCCCTGTTAGAAGGCAGTAAGGTCTGTGAGAGCAGGAACTCTTTTTTTGTCTTGGGCCCTATTTTTATATCCTCAGCACTTTTAGTCCCTGACAAGTTTTTTCTTCTCCTTTCTTTTTGCTGAGGCAGTTGGGGTTAAGTGACTTGCCCAGGGTCACACAGCCAGGAAGTGTTAAGTGTCTGAGGTCACATTTGAATTCGGGTCCTCCTGACTTCAGAGCTGGGGCCCAGCCCCGGCCCAGCTTTTTCATTCATGCATTCATCCAACATAATGAACTGAACACATACTTTTTCAAAAACGGCAATAGAAATTATGGTGTCATAATTTTTTTTTTTTTTTGTAAAACTGTGTTTGTTGGTGGTTTTTTAGTTCAGAACATAACTTTAACGGAAGTTAAATTTAAAACAAAAACAAAGCACCTGCACAAGCTTCCTTCTGTAGGGCGTTTTAGGGAAAGTACTTTGGAGGATGGAAAATTCAGCACTGAAAGGGGCTTTAAAAGAATCTAATCCAACTTCTGTTTCAGAGGACTTGCCTTGAAACTTTACTAGGAGTGGTCAGAAACCTCATTATCACTGTTCCTTCCTTGGGAGAATGATCCTGCTGAGCCATGTCACTCCATGCACTTGATTTCAGTTCCTCTCGATATTAAACCCTTTCGGTTTTGCCCATTGTTACCACTTATGCCTTCTAGGGCCAGACAGAAGAGGGCTAATCCCATTTCCCCATGACAGTTCTATTCTTGTGAATCCTTTTGCATTTTCATCAATTCGGCTCAAGTGGATTCATTTCCCTATAGAACCATGTCAATCAATGCACTTCAGTCCAGTTCAAATCAATTTGTCTTTAGCCAGACTGTGAAATCCTCCAAGGCCAAGACCTCCTCTAATCAGAGAATCCCAGAGTTGAAAGGGGGGAGTGTCCTTGAGATGAAGCTTTTCCAACAAGTGGTCATCCAGGCTGTGCTTGAAACCTCCCTTAGAAGTGGCTCTTGTGTCAGCTCCTCTGGAGAGCGTCTCCTCTTCTCTCCCTTCTCACGTGTGAACACCCCAACCCCCAAGAGAATCTAAGTTCCCCGGGGGCAGGAATGGCTGGATTTGGTTTTGTATCCCAAAGCGACCCAGAGCCTTTGACCTATCAGGTTCTCAATCCTCATTCTTTCACTGATGGTGCCATGTTTAGTTAGAGCAGGCACCTGGGCAGCAACGTTCTACATGTACTCTCACCTGCCATCCACTGTGGTTCTCTTCAGGTCTCAGCCCTTCTGGAACCGCCGCCTGCCTGCACTGGTAGGACATCCGGGCCCCTCTACCCATGACCGGTGGCTTTTCCTGTTGGCTTTCATTCTGGATATTGTTTCCCAGGATGCTCCTTTCAGGTTCCATTCCTTTCTGGCTGCTTTCCATGGTACTGATCTTGATGGTTTCCTCCCTCTCGACTTTTCTCCCATTTTCATTTCAAACTCTCCAGTAGATTGAGATTTAGGCCAAAGTATTTTTACTGACCTAAGTCAGACGCACTCTATCTCTGGCCACCATTGCCATGCATGATACAGAAACCTTATCCCATTCTCAAACGCCACCTTTCCAGCATTCTTTCCAAACCTAACTCTTCTGAAGAGTTCCAACGTGCTGTAGGCAGTGACAGAGGCGGTCCTTGGAGTCATCTCTGCCCCTTAAATTATTTTTTCTTGTTCCTCCTTAAAACACTGCTGTTGCTGCTTTAAGGAAGGTTTTCCAGACTATTATAGTCAAGGTACTTCCATCTTCCAGAATGGAAACCAGCTTGGATTTTGTGTACACTTTGGGGGGGGGTTGCCACAAAAGGATCTCACAAGTCGGGGTGAATCTCTGCCCTCTCCACCTAGTTGGGTTTAGAACGCGAGCATCCCTGCTTTAGAAGACAGACCATGGTGCTAGGCTAGCAAGACCTGTTCTGGATGAAGCCATGCAAACTCTTTGTAAAGACTGTAAATGCTCTCCGTGTAATTATCCATCTAATAATGTGTTCTAGAATCTGGCCAAGAACCAAGGTCAGGGTCATTGCCTTCTCGTCTGGGCTCTCTCCTTTTCCCCAACTGCCAACTGCCAACTGCCAGCCCCCTTCTACCTCTGTCCCAGGATTGTTACAAGGAAAGCTTCTTGCAAACCATAAAATGCTAAAGGGAGAGTTATTATTATCTACTTGGAGCACTTTTCCAAGACCATATTTTAATGCGTTTCTTGTCCATCTGCATTTAAGTTTGGGCACCATGCTTTGTTCATCTGCTTTGTCTTTCTTTCTTTTTTTTTTTTTTTAAAGGCTTACTGATGTTGCTTTTATTGCCACTGTGATCACTTCCCAATAACTCCCCCTTCATTTGTCCATTCCTGGGAGGAAAACAAAAACAAAAGGAAAAAGGAAAATAAAGACCCCCGATTGAAACACTGATCTACCCTAGCAAACCCCCCCCCCACACACACACACACACTCATGCTCCTCCATTTGATTTTCCCAGACAGGACAGGTTTTCTGATGATATTTACAAATGGGAGAAGCAAAGGACCGTTAACAAGACTTCCCCACAAAAATGGGAGTGATGAATGCAACTGACTACTAACATCAGCAAATCCCACTGCATCAATAACTCCCTGTATTCAATGCAAAGCGCTCCAAAAATGGGGATATTTCCCACACAATAAAAACAGGGAATTTATTCTTTGGAAAGCCAAGGAGATTTTAGACCATGAAAATGTCACTTTAGTTTTTATTTTTTTAAAATCGTCTAATCTGTCAAATACAGAAAAATATCAAAAGATTTACATGATATGAATTAATGAAAACTAATAAAAAATTTTAACATAACCAGGAAAACAATATACCCGATGGTAAGTAACAGCATTAGAAACAGAAAAAAAAAATCACAAAACAATGAATTTTGCAAAATTCTAAGCTTAAACTTGGCCCCAAAGAAGCAATACTAGAAAAATAGCTCCCTCTACTCTTCTAAAGAGATAGGAAGGGGAATGTATCTGTCATATTTCACAGGTACTTTTTCCAGTAAATTCCAATATATCCCATATATTAATTAGGTTTTCGTGAATTGTTTTCTCTTCTTCTTTTACGAAAAAATTCTTATAAAGGATGATTTGTGGGGTGGGAAAGATAGAAGGTCTGGAAGCAGAAAGGATAGGTCACGTGAAAACACAAAATTAAAAAAAAAAATCTTGGTTTTTTTTTTAATGGAAATTCTTCCAACAATTTCCTTTTCCAACTCTAAGGTATACACTGAGCTACCTGAGGGATTTCCCATCTTGAGGCATTTATGTAGCTACTAATCAAAGAATCTCCCAGAGGAAAGGGACCAGAAAGGTCATGTGATCTAACTCATACCAAAGTAGAGATCCCTTCTGCGATATATTCCCTGGCAAATGCTCATCTAGCCTTTATTCAAAGACTTCCTGCCACAGGGAACTCACTATCTATACAAGGAATCACTATTCCCACTTTTTTTTATTGATTTTCCTCTCTGGTGATTTTGTTCTGACTCTTCTCTCATGACATGGCTAATGTGGAAATATGTTTAACTGTACATGTACAACATATATCAGACTGTTGGCCATTTTGGAGAGGAAGAAAAAATGGAAATCTATAATTTTATCAAAGTAAATGTTGAAAACATTATTAGAAATTTCTTTTATATTGTACCATAGTCTGCCTCCCTGTAGTTCCAAACTCTCAGCAGGGATGAATTAGAAGCCCTAAAGTGGGCACCTAGCTGGTTCCCAGTGCAAGCAAGCCAACAGTCATGTAATTCTACAGTCGAGTGTTAAAGGTAAAGATGTAGGGAAACAAGACGCCCCAATGGCTCATGGGAGGTCCTCATGCCCTCCTGCCTGAACTACTGCCTCCGGTGCCAAGGTCTGCCTCCCCCTTCCAGTCCAGCCTCCATTCAGCCACCAAAGGGATTGTTTCCCCCTAAAGGGAAGATCTGACCCTATCACCCCCATGGACACCCATGATACAAAGGGAACTATTGGCTCACTCTCATCTTCAAGCCTGAACAGCAGACATGAACTCATGCCGAGTGAAGTGAGCAGAACCAGGGAAATGCCGTACACGGTAACAGCAAGATTGTATAACGCTCAACTCTGGCGACTTTGTCTTTTCTCAGCAATATAGTGATCTCGAAGACAATTCTCAAAAGCCTCGTGATGGATAAATGCTAATGAACATCCACAGAGAGAACTAGGAAGTCTGAATGCAGAGGGAAACGCTAAATTTCATTATTTTTTCTCATGGTTTTCATCCTTTTATATCTGATTCTTCCTTTACATACACTAAATGTGGAATGTTAAAAAGAGAGAGAGAGAGAGACAGAGAGAGAGACAGAGAGAGAGAGAGAGAGAGAGAGAGAGAGAGAGAGAGAGAGAGAGAGAAAGAAAGAGAGAGATAGAGACAGAGAGACAGAGAGAGACAGAGAGACAGAGAGACAGAGAGAGAGAGAGAGAGAGAGAGAGAGAGAGAGAGAGAGAGAGAGAGAGAGAGAGAGAGAGAGAGAGAGAGGAAGGGAGGGAGACAGAGAGAGAGAGAGAATATGTTATACAAATAACCTTAAAATAATGATACAAAGGTTTAAAAAAAAAAAAAAAGATCAATCATCAGATCCCACGGCATCCAAAGGCCCTGCTGGCTCCTGTCACCTCCCAGGCTTCCAGCACCTTGCCCTGCCCCTGCCACGTGCTCTGGGACCATGTGCTGAGTGCTCTGCGCTCTCAGGCACACAAGATGCTCTGCTTCTGGGGCAGTGTCTCCTGCATCTGAAATTCTCTCCCTCTACGACTGTCTCGGCTTCCCTGGCTGCCTTTCACCTCCAGCTAGATCCCACCCAGGCTCTTCTGGTGCCTCTCCCTGCTGACTCTCTCATTTACCAGGCTCGTCCCGCTGATGTACCATCGTTGCCATGTCTGTTGTCTCCCCAGCTCCCAGCCCAGTGCCTGGTATACAGTAGGTGCTTAGGCAATGCTGATTCTCTGACCAGCTGGAAGTCTAGTGGACAATGGGTCAGGCAAGCTTTATAAGGCAGAGGTGGGCAGCCATGTGCCCCTCACCTCTGGGGGAGGGATCCTTCTCATGCCTCAGCATCCCCTCTAAAACACCCCATAAAGCTTCACACACCGCACCAATATCCTCAGCCCCCTGACCTCCCCCCCAGAACAGGACGGGAGCTCCCCAAGGGAAGGGATTTGTCCTGGGCTCCTCCTGAGGGGGCTCCCTCCTTGAAACACAGGCCTGCTCCCAAGCTGCTGGTACATCTCACACCTATGGCTGCACAGGACCTCACCATACCCATTCCTTTCCCCCGTTAGTGACCATGGGGAGGCAGTGGGGGGATAGAAGCCAGGCCTGGGGGCTCCCGAGACTAGAGGGGCTGGCCCCAGGAGTGCAGGCCTTCCCTCCTACAGGCTTCCACCATTCTTGCCACTTATGCCCACACATCTGTCACTCACCAAGCCCCTCCTGCCATCTCTCACACACATTCCATCACCTCTCTTGGGGGCCCAGCCTTCCTGCATCAACCTCTCTGGGAGCATTCAGTGAGGGGATCACCAGAGCCTCGCCACCCCCACCCCCCCGCGCCCTACTTGGCTCAGGAGCCAGAACAAGGGAGCCCAGGTTCGGCTGCGCCTTTTGGGCCCCGGGTGCCTGAGAAGCGCCCTCACCTTCCTGGGAACTTGCTTCCTCTTTTGTGACAAGGGCATCCTACTCCTGCCTGCCACATCTGCTGCCTCCTAAATGGGTGATGGATGCCATCCTCGCTGCCAATGGCCTCCAGTACACGGGCACTGCAAGGATGCGCCTCCACTGGACACCGTGCTTGGGAACACTGAAGCTGACTCAGGAGGACCCCTGTCACATGGACCCTGGCCCAGCACTCTCCCCACCAAAAGGCCGAGAACCTCAGCCCACCTGAAAAAGGCCCCGCTGGGTCTTTGCAGTCCAGCTGACCAAGGCTCCCAAAAGGCCGCTTATTTCCATGCTTTTCCAGTGTTTCTAAGAAAGAGGGAAGACAAGAAGAAATGAACTCACCGTGGCCAGGACCAAAGTGGGTCCCACGGCCTCCCCTTCCGCCCTCTTCCCAGCGCGCCCAGGGAGCCCTCCCTCCACCCCATACCGGTCAGATGTCTGACAAACATTGAGGCCTGTGGGAAGGCCAGGAGAGCTTGGAGGCCTTGGATAGGCAGGGATGGAGGGTCCCTCCACGACCTCCCCAATTTCTCCCGGCTCTCGGTCTCCTAAGATTGGGCAAGACAGACGCACACGGATTCTTTCTTTTTATTTCCAGAAGAGAACTTTCAACACAAGCAAAGAAAAAAGTCGAATTTTGTCCAACATAATTTTATTTTTTAAAGTCCTCTCAACATAGCGGAACATTAAGTATACCCTCTTCTAATCTTGAAACCAGCAAGATTAGATAGAAAATGAAACTTAAGTTTTTCCATCAGTAATTTCTTTCTCCCCATGATTGTACTTAAGGAATAAATTCATAATTGTTTTCAAAGAGCGGGCACAACCTGCAAAGCCCTTTTCTTAGTGAAAATAAGCAAGAGCGCAGTACAGGGGAACAGCCGCCGCCCGTACTGCTCGATTGCAGCCTGGGCTCCAGAAGGCCGCCCCCTGGGTAGAGCACAGCGTTTGGCTTCAGGGCCGGCAGAGAGGTCAGGGCCCATCTGTGAGCCCCTGAGGTCCCTGACAGAGGCAGCCCAACATGCACAGGGGGGAGGGGCTGCACGTGAGCAGGCAGGGGGCAGGTATGGGGTGCTCCTCCCAAGGGCCGAGAGGAAAGTCGGGGAATGTCCAGGCTCCTCCTCATCTAAAGGAGGATGCTCATCTAAGGGAGACTCCATCCAGACTGACGCCAGGCTGGCGGCCCTTTCTGAGCTGACCAAGTAGGGAATGTGGAGGGGCCTTTCTCTGGGCCCGGGGATTCCTATGAACAATTTAGAGCATTAACCCAGAACTGGCAAGCTAGACCAGTGGCGGGCCTGGGGTTCTGAGCAGGGCCAACGCCCCCTTGGGAAACTCCGTCGGAGTCAGAAGGAAAGATCATTTTCACAAAAAAGACACGTTCAAGTGTCGAGTTTGGCTTGGCAGCCGAAAGACAGACAGCGATCGTGGACACACCAGCCATGGCCACCCTGCGGGGGCCATCACCATCTTAGAGAGAGAGAGAGAGGATGAATGAGATAATCGATGGTGTCTGGACTGAGAGGCCCCGAGGATGATGCCTTTTGGTCAGCAGGGCCTCCTGCAGAGCCGCCTGGGCGCCCCTGCCAGGAGTGCTGGGACCCGGGCAGAAGGGAGGGAATGCCAAAGGAGGAGATGTGGTCCCTGGCAGATTCAAAGTATTTAGGAACTCCTGGAAACCATGGCTATGTGGAGCCAGACATTTAATTCCAGCCCGAGGGCCACTCGACTAGTTCTCTGACCCTGAAAACCTTTAAGTTCTCATGAAATCAACTTAACGAGTTTCCCTCTCCTTCCTGGGGTTGGACCAAATGATGCAAGAGGTAAGCTGATTTCTACTTCTGCTCCAAGTAAATTCTAAAAATATATTATGTGATGTATGTTAAATATGTCTAAATACCTAAGTGAACTGGTAAAAACCCATCCAGTATGGATTCTAGAACTGTATATAAAATAGCCTAGTTTGGTAAAAGCAGTCTCAAGTATTTCACTATGAGAATACACTTAAGTGACTCTAAGCTCATCGTCTTGTATTTTGAAAAGAGACTACTCTGAATACATTTTATCATCTTCATAACTATGAATAAGAGCAAAACAATGATCTAGGACACAATTTAGTAATTACGCTGCTACTTGAATAGGAATGCCTTCGTTGAAAAATCTGTTTCCTCTGATAATTGTACTTTCAAGTGCTTCAGTGGTAAATGAACAATTAATCCTGGTTTGTAGACAAAACACAAACACTGAAACCCCCCACGACACACAGTGCGAGAGCTGAAAAGGACACAACTTCCGATAAATAGATGGAAATACGCGAGGCAGAGGAGCCCCCGTCCCGTCGGGCCTGTCAGCACAGACTCCAAGGTAACGCAAATGGACACACAATAGAGAACAATTGCACATCTGTGGGGAACACCCGGGTTTTGCAGTTAATATCATTAACAACAAACAATTCACATAGTGAACTTCTGATTTACTGAACGCCCGCTTCCCCCGCTGCTCGGGCGGCACAATGAATGCTATTTAACCGCTCGGCCCGTGTCAACAGCGAGCCCCAATGTCTGGAATCCAAAATGCCGGGGTTTTTTTTTTGTTTGTTTTAATGCAGCCTTCTGGTGCCTGCTCCCCTACCTCACAGCCAAGGGATCACAACCTATCTGCACCAACACCCTTAGGACTTGCCACTGGCTGAAATGGTCCTCAGGAAAACACTATGTTCAGCAACACAGTGGAGACCTTAAAGGTGAACCATGGGCAACTGTTGAAGGCCGAGGCTCCCTGGAAGCCCAGAACGCACTCTCCTGGGCAGTGGGACAAAGCCCGGACCGAGGAGAGAGGACCACGAGGGGCTCTGACTTCAGCCCCCCACATCCTCTCCGATCACGCAAAGACAAGGCTTAGGGGCCCTTTGCAGATGCTGCTGGGGCCCCCGGCCTTGCCGTGGTGTGTGACTGACGGACAGGATCCATGCCCTCGGCACCTCGGACGGCTCAGAAAGTAGGGTGACCTTCGCCGGCCTGCCTCCTCCTAGGCCCCTGATGATTCACATGTAAATGCTTAGGATGGACAGACACAGCTGGAAAAAGGCAGTTTTCTAAAATCAACATTTAACTATCAAAAATAAACTCCGAATTTTAAATGTGTGTATGCACCCACAGAACTGGTCTGTGACATTCTCTCTAATAAATATGTCTGAAGATTTACAAGTGCTCGCTGCACCGCAAGGCCTCCGCCGCCACGCTCTCTCAGCTGAGGGCTTCCTGCGTCGGGGTTTCCTCGATCCCTCGGGCAAAGAGCTGCAGCAGCTGGCAGTGAACCCTGAGAGCAAAGACAAGAGAGAGGTGAATATGGCCCTGGGACTGGCACACTGAAGCTCCCAGGACCTGGCCCTGCAGGTCCCCCAGGCTCTTCCCCAAGCTCCCTTCATTGGAGGGCATCGAAAGAGTCTCTGAAGGTCCCTTTTGTTCTAAAATCCTGCTCAGCACTTCCTTTTTAGCCCAGCAGGAAATCTCGTGTCTAAAATAAAGGGTTGGTGGGCAGGGCCTAATGGGAGCCATTGAGGGGAGGATGCTGGAGCTGGGAAGGGGGGGTGAGGTGATGGTCCCTGTCAGCACTTGGTCAGTGGCTGCTGGACAGAAGGCACCTGCAGGAAGCCACCCACCTGACTTCAATAGCAGAATTGTTCAGAATCTCTCCGTCACAGTTCCAGGTACTGTTAGGAAGGCTGCAGCAGCAGGCGGGATGGTCGCTGCAGATCTGTCCAAATCGCTTCTTCCCTAAATCCTTGAGGTCCCCATCCTCATCGTCTAAATGCTTTGAGGTGAACTGAAATTTCCTCACCCGGTAAACCTCAACAAATGCAAAGTCAAACTGCAAGACAAAAACCAATAGGACAATGAGGTCCTGACACTTGGTGTCTCTGGAAAGTAAGGTTGTGCATGTCTCCCATGTGGACTCTAGTGTCACTTTTCATGTAAAAATAAAGAAGTTTCCCAAGGAGCCTCCTGGCTGCTGCCTATTGCTAGGGAGAAGCGAGAAGCGTCTGCCTGATTTCTGGGCTGGCTGATAATCGTGGCCCGAGGAGAACAAGGACACCCGTCCCTGGCCAACCGCTCCTTTAAGGCACGCTGCCTCTGTCCACACCTGCACCCCCACTTTGTCTCTGCTAGCCTCTCAGGCTCACCTGGCAGAACACAGGTGGTGAAAGCTCTGGAGCAGCCATTCAGACAGTCTCTCAACGGTCCTGGGAGCAAATCCCTAGATAAACCCCCTTAAGCAGCATCTGAGGCAGTGTCTTAATTCTTCAACAGCATCACACAGCAGGCTACTAAAGCGCTTGTGAAAGCTGAGTGTGCGCCCGAACCCTGATCCTCCAGGACTCTTGTGCTTTGTCACCCCTCCAGCCTCATCTTGGATGCTCTCCCCTTCCTTCCTGTCAGGGGTGGTTGAATGGATTCCCCCCACAGGGACACCCCAAGGAAAGTGGAGGCATTCTGGAGGCCTCCCAGAAGCGCTTTCTATCACTGAAAAAAGGAGGTGCCGTGTGGCAGACGGGAACAGGGCTGTGCCATGAGAAATCATGATTATGAAGGGTTTAAAGAAACTTCTTAAGAGTCTTTAGTGTAGGATCTAAAAGGGGAAGTCAGTCAGCCTTCTGGCAGAGGGTCCAAGGGGGTCCTTGGGGCCATGAGGGTTATACCAGAAAGCCAAATGTACCACAAACACACCAGAGCTTCCCATCCCCACCAAGGACAGGGGCGATGCATTGGCCTTCTGGTCCACACAGGCCCAAGGTGGCCGACAGAGCAGGCCCCATCTCACAGTGGCTCTATTTGGATCCCAAGGGAATGCTGAATGTTAAATGCAGGGTTACCATGGATGGAAAAAGGGCTGTCAGAGTATAGAGGTGAAGGAAAAATTCACCAAAACTCAACTTTTTCCCCTTTTGCAAAAGGTTCATATATTTTTTTAAATGGGACAACTGATACTGGCTCATTTGAACAGGGTTCAACATCTTAAGGAAAGTGACAAACAGCACAAACCCTGATATTATTTTTACAGTGAAAGATGAATATAACCTGTTTTCATGTAAATATGCTTGTCTGGAAAAGGTATCTTTGATAAATGGCTTTAAGTCACAAACCAAGTTTCTTGGTGCTCTTCCAAATTAAGTGAAAGCTCTAGAGAGGCCTCCCTTTGACCTGTTCTCCCAAACAGTGACACAAATATAAATACAATTAGATGTCCCAGGGTTCCCCAAGAATACCTACCTGGTCATCTTGATTTGTATGCCTGATGAGATACCTCAGAAAGTTCAGCCGGGAACATTTGCGGACCAGGATGAGGTCTGAGGAACCATCCGCCAAGTGGGCCGCTGGGGACAGGCCCTTGGGGCTCCGGGGACAGGCACAGCTCATGTTGGCCGCGTTGATTGCCAGAAACTTCCCCTGGATAACTTTCCACTCTTCTACTTCCTCTGCAACGACAAGAAGAGGCTTTGGTGGTCGAAGGGCCACAGTTTTCTGGTCTAAAGGTTGGCTGGCTGTTCTAAAAACACCAACAGGTCTGAAGCAGGGCCCTGCTGCAAGCCAACACAGACAGACATTCGCTGGAGCACAGGACGCTTGAGCTTGGCCTTGAAGGGAAGGGTTTCAACAAAGATGAGAAGGAAGAGGATGACGGCACGTAGGAGGAAGGTGGGGGGACGTAAGGCAAGGCTGGGAAACAGCCAACTCTAACCCGACAGCATAGATGACAAAGAGAGTAGATGGAGAACAGCTAACACCATGCCACGGAAGGACACTGGGCACGTGGGAAGAGGGAGAGGAAGGAGGCCCGACCCCGTGATCCACGAGGGAATGGCTTCTGCTACTGCAGGCAGCACCTGTTCTATCCCAGTAGCTTTAGAGCTGCGGGGTATTCTAGGGTTTGAACACATGCAGTGGAGACACCATTCTAATCTTGACCCAACCCTGCCACATGCATGGCCATTGTCCCTGTCCTTGTGCCCTTCGCAAAGCTTCCTGGGAACAGGCACAGATCCCCAAGGTCCGATCTTCTCGGCCGCCGGCTCAGTTGCTCCTTACATTCTCTCAGCTGGCTAACCAAACTTTAATTCCACCTTTATTTCTATCACTCATTCCCACTTCCTTGGGTAACATGTTCAAGAACATGATAGGAGCATGTGAACATGGTGGTTATGGTTCGAACAGAGAAAAGAGTTTGTTATAAATACTTCTCTAGCTGTTTTCCCCCATTTCCATCCGGTGTTCTCATTTCTTCCTCTAGGACCTGGGTCTCCCTTTTTTTCCTCAATAGTATTTTATTTTTTCTAAATACATGTAAAGATAGTTTTAAACATTCATTTTTGCGGATTTTGTGTTCCAAATTTTGTCTTCCTTCCTCCCTTACCTCCCCCTATCCAGGACAGCAAGCAATCTCCTTTTAAACATATTCTGATATTTGTCATGTTGTACAAAAAAAAAAAAAAAAAGTCAGACCCAATCACAAGAAAAAGCAAGCAAACAAAACACATTCAGTCTTTATAATTCTGTCTCTGGGTGTGACTGACATTTTCACCCCAAGGTTACTGGCATTGTCTTGGACCAGTGTATTACTGGGGAGAGCCAAGTTCATCAGAGTTGATCATCACATAATCATCTTGTTGCTGTGTCCAGTGTTCTCCTATTCTCTCTCTCACTTCACTCAGCATCAGTTCATGTATGTCTCTCCAGGCCTTTCTGAAATTTCCAGGCCAGCTTTTCTTATCATTTCTTATAGAATAATAAGATTCCATTATATTCCTATATCATATTCCCCAACTGATGGGCATGCATTCAATTTCCAGTTTCTTGCCACTACAAAAAGGACTGCTACACACTTTTGCACACGTGGGTCCCTTTCTGTCTTTTATGACATCTTTGGGATATAGGCCCAGTAATGACTGTATAGTCTAATAACACTTTGGATACAGTGCCAAATTGCTCTTCAGAATGGTTGGATCAGTTCACAATTCCATCAACAATGCATCAGTATCCCAGTTTTCTCACATCCCCTCCAACATTTATCATTATCTTTTCCTGGGATCTCTTGCCAAGCTTTTCTTAAACTGGTTTTTATTGCCTCTGCTCCTTGTTTTATGAGGTTCACTGCTTATAATCTCCCATCTTCTCTGTCAGATTTTCTAAACAAGTCCATATTCTAAATTCAGGTTTTCTTTGGTTGCAAGATTTTTGCTGCTTGAGCCTCATTTCAGTTTCTTTTGGCCGCTATTATCGTAATTGATTTAATTGAATAAACTTCTTGAAGAAATGGTTCGCACGTGCTTGGGCCTAACAAGCTGCTGCTCCACCTCATTTTCAGTAAGAGATGCATCTGTTTTCCCCCATTCTTTTTATTTTGTCTCCTAGTTCTGCATTGATGCTCATGGTGACTTTATCAGATAGGTCACCGTGTTGAATGTAGAGACAGGCTATGAATTCAAAGGTTTTATTCAGTCCAGATGTGTCTGGCACTCGAGTCCTTTCTGGAACCAAGGATTTGAGGATGTATAGGGAAAAGGTTGCTCCATTTTTTAAATAAGCCCACCTCAGTTCTGAGCCATCTTTTCTAAAGTCTGTCATAGAAATATGGCCAGAAGGAGTCTCCAAGAGAATCTATATTAGCTATCTTTAGCACCTTTGCGTGGAAACTGTCAAGAATCAAATTATATGTTGGATTTAATTTGAAGGATCTTAGTGAATTTTGTTGAATTTGGTAGAATTTCCCTACTTCATTCACTGTAACAGATGTTGGCACAGAAACAGTAATTTTCCTGGTGGTCTATTTGTAAATACTTATCACAAACATGGCAGTAAGAGATGATGAAATGTCCCATGAAATGAGGAGAAGCTAGATGGTTCAGTGGATAGAACTTCACCCTGTTTGCCTTAATCTGCTAAAAAAAGAAATGGCAAATCCCTCCAGTGAGTGTGTCTGCCAAGAGGAGTCCAACAGGGCTCAGGGCTGAATGACAGCCACCCGTAAAATGACGCTGCTTCTTTGTAGCTTCAATGCACAAAAGCCAATTCCTTCGTCTCATTTGCCTCTCTGAGGAAGACCAGACTTTGTCCTCTTAATCTCATTTCAAGCCCGCTATGTCCCATCCGACTGGCCGTGAGACAACTAGCGTAGTTTTCATGGATGCTCTAAAAACCGCGCATTTCTTGGCAACTTCTGCTCCCTTTCCCTTTCCTCTGATTCTTTGTTGGCCACCCAGAATCTTTCCTGAGGGTTACCCTCCTCCCCTCCTCTGGAATCAAGAGGATCTGAGTTCAAATCCAGCCTCAGACACTTAAGATAAGTTGGACAAGTCATGTAATCTCAAATGCCTTGCTAAAAAAAATATACTAATAATTTTAAAAATCCCAAAACCCCAATGTCACTGTTAGCTGCCCACCTGGCTGGTCCCTTCCTCTTGGAGAGGCCTGAGCACACTTTCCCTAGCTTTCACTGCTCCTGCCTCTAGGTTTAGTCCCCTATTCCTCTTTCAGCTCCTGACTAGTGCCCAAGACAGGGGCCTGGGAGAACAGGAAGGCCGGCTTGGACTGCATCAAGGCTGGGGAGGCAGAGCGTGGGAAGAGCCTGTTCCTTGCACGTTGGCAGCAAAGGCAGTTGGGAAGTGGCAAGAGGAAGGACTAAGGTGGGGCTGGAGTGTGGTCCAAGCATGAGAGGGGGAGGTCAGTGAGGAAGAGGGGAAGTGGAGAGGCTGCGTTCCTGCGTTCCTACAGAAGCGATCCTGAGGACATGGAGGTGCACGGGGTCCTCCCTTTGGGGTTGCACAGTGTCTGGGAACATTATTTGGTAGGCAGCTAGCTGAGTCCTCAAGACAACCTTTGAGACTGCCAGGTCCAGCGCTAGTCAGGATCTTTGCAGGTCATCGTCACATTAAGGGCTTGACAGATTCCACTTACCTGTGTTTTCCAAGCCATAGAGGGATTTTTTCTGCTCATCTTTCAGCTGCTGCTTACTCTGCCTGCAAATGAAGCACCTGAAAGACAGGAATATTGGTGCTTTTTAAAACTAATGTTATTCATTTTTAACATATTTAATGTATCGGACTACCTGCCATCCAGGGGAAGGGGAAAATTTGGAACAAAGGTTTTGCGAGGGTCAATGTAGAAAAATTACCCATGCATATGTCTTGTAAATAAAAAGCTTTAATTAAAAAAATAATGTTATTTAATGTTAAAAAATAAAACATTTAGAAATTGTGGGCACAGTTCATCTTGCATCTTTCAAAAATCCAATTTAAAAGATTTTTCTTAAACAACTTAAGTCAAGTGGATGTGGATGCTGCAGAATACTTTGAATTCTCAAAATTACGCTTTCTTTTCTGCAGACTTAGGACACCTGGGCAAGGCAGATGATGGTGTGGGACGAGGGACAGCTTGGGGCTGCAGTGGATGTCCAGAGCTAGGCAGCATGGGAGACAGGGACCAGGGCAAGGAAGATCAGGGCTCATCCATGGAATAAAAGAGGAGACTTCAGAGAGTTCCCATGAGGAGCCTTGTGCAGGTGAAAAGCAGTCCTTAAACCCTGGGCATTCCTGACCCCAAACCCAGCAGACTATCTGTCCACTGCTCCCACTCTCTCTGGAGCAGCTTCTTGGGTCACTGGCAGGCACCAACAGAACTTCCCCTTCTCAGCGCTGCAGCACTGCTGGCACCGGATAGTTAGGAGGCGCTTCCAGCATTCCCTTGGGTCACCACCCTCATCCTCACACTCCTAGTCTCCCTCTGATCCAACCTATCCTCCAGAGAGTCATTAAAGTGACCATGTCACTGCCCTGAAAATCTTGACCCCCAAATTTAAAAAAACATTGTTAAATGTCTGAAACGCTGATTTCCTCTGGAAATGACCATTCAGCCCCTTCCCTGAAGTGGACAAGGCTTAAGAAAACTGAGCACCAAGGGGAAATCTTTAGGGCACTAGACCACTAGAAAGCTGGGAAGGGGAAGGCAGGCCAACAGGCCTCGGAAGCCCACGGCCATTTTCCTGAGGAGCACAAGCTATCACCCAGGGAACGAGGCCCGAGACTCCCTCACCCCGTTCGGCAGGGCTTCTTGTCCCTAGGAGAGCCCACAGTGTGCTGCGCCGGGAGGAAGGCCACCGTTCCTTCATAGCAGTGATGAGAAAGGAAAGTCTTAAAACCTAAAAATGAAACAGAAGAGCATTCAGTGGAATTTGTCAAGCCCTTAATGTGACGATGACCTGCAACGATCCTGACTAGCACAACCCCAAAGGGAGGACCCCGTGTACCTCCATGTCCCCAGGATCGCTTCTGTAGGAAGCGGGCCGGGAAGAGAGTAAAAAAAGGCCCCTTCGAGGAAGAGCTAGGGGACGGCACATCCCTGACCTGTAACAAGTGAGGAGGAACTTGAGTCACCGGGAGGAGAGCTGATCCCGTGATCATAAGCCGGGACTGGGAGCTTGAGCCAAGCCACAGGCCGGCTACTGGGGCAATAGCAATTAATCTAATTGGGTTTTTTTCAGTTAGGTTCGGCCCAGTCATAACAATTTCTTCCTGGAGGAGGAACTGGCTCTCGGCCAGTGGCAGTGGCCAGCTCAGTTTCCCATGTAAGGAGTGGCCCAAGAGAGCTGTGTGGGAGTGGTGGGCTCCATGGGGATCATAGGGGACCATGGACTTTATTGTGTAGAGGAAGAATCAGAGTGTGCGCACTAATTCTGAAATGTTCCCTTTCCAACTTCTAGTGTTTAAGAACAGAAAGGACACTGTCCCCCCGCTACTTAAAACAGAGACAGTGATGTCCGGATATGTTCTAGGGGATTTACCCCCACCTGAGCTCTTTATTAATTTCCGGAATTACAAGGAAATTCCCCCTCGCTAAGAGGGGCAGTGCAGCACCTGGGAATAACTGACCCAAGAACCGGTCTCCAGCTCTAATCCCGCTGACGATTCTGGCAGGGCCAAAACCACTCCCGCCTCCCACTTCCCACCTTTAACCTGCTAAGTTGGGATAAGGCCCAGGGGGTCAACAAGCAGGGAAAGCTTGATAAATGAGTCAGGATGAGGTAAAGGGCGTCCCAGCTCAGACAAGTCCCCCACTACCTGTGACCCTCAGGGCCTAGATTGGCCAAGCCAAAGGCTGCTGGGCCAGGGACCTCCAAGGCTCAGCTCAGATGTTAGGTTCCCAATGGGGATGTTCTTCCCTCTGAAAAGGGGGCCGCTCCCATCTCAGGGTGTCCCTGAGCTCCCAGGCTGGCTGCCCCATCTTGCCCTCCTCTCGAAGCGCGAGTCACCTGAGAGGTCGTAGCGGATCAGGCCCATCCAGCGCTTCTTCTCACTGTCCCTCAGGATGTCCCCATAGAACCCATAGCCCAGCAAGGACACAGAGTACTTGAGGAAGGTGTTGTTATGATGCACCGAGGACACGTCCATGGCCAGGGAATCACCTGTGGAGAAAGCACCCAACTCCCATTAGCTCTTCCCCATCCTCCCTTCCACCATGACCCCTCTATCACAAGCATTTTGAATGGGGGGGGGGGTCACTGCAGGGAAGCCGAGGCCACACACCTGGCACTGAGGTCAGGGAGCCTTCTGGGGGCTGGCAGACAGCCAAGCAGGGGAGTCATGGAAAGGGCTGAGCATCCTGACAAGGACCCGGGACATGGCCGGGAGTCTGTGAGAGGTGGCCCAGAGAGGGGGCTGGGCTGGGGGAAAAAGTGGGGCCCAGGAAGTCCTGCTCTCCAGGAGTCTGCTGTCCAAGAGGCAGATGATAGCATGGGATGAGGGACAGCTGGCGGCTAGAGTGGAGATCCAGGGCTAGGCAGCATGGGAGACAGGGAACATCCCAGCAAAGGGCGCCCAGACAAAGAAGAGGCCTGAAGGCAGGATCCAGAGGGCGAGCTTAGAGGCAGAGCAAAATGACCTCAGAGGCGAACACCGAGGATGGGCCTCTAATGGGCCAGCACCAGGAGCCCAGAAGCCTCTGGGAGACCAGGCCTTGCAGGTGAGAAGGAGAGCAGGAGAGGGGGCAGTGTCCCAAAAGAGAGGGTGTGCAGTGGACTATGTCCTGTGTGCCGCGGGGTCAGGGAGGGGTGGTCACTGAACAACTGAGGCAGTCTTTCTCCGGCAGCCCTGTTTGCCAACATCCACCAGTTTGTTTTTAAGCATCTTTACATAATCCAGGACTCACCAATAATTATGTGTAACGCTGATGTGACAGGGTCATTGACACCAACTGTGGCATAGCACACACAATCTGTTGAACCTAAAAAAAAGGGATTCTCCATCAATTCAGGGATGAGGAAGTTCAAAATTCTGAGTGCTTGCAAGTTTCTCTGATGAAACTCTAGAGATGGCAAAGAAGTGACTCCCTGCCCCTTTACAGAAGAAAACAGAGGATCTCTTTCTCGCTGCCCCAGTCCTCAGCCCACTTTAATGCTGCCCCCAAGTGACTCGGAGAAGCCCCCGTCTTCTCCTTTCTAGAATCGCTGCATCCTCTCCATAATTCTAGACTGTCCCCACTCTCTATCTCAAAATGAAGCTGAGATGACACTTGTTGGGTGGCTGGCCCCTCTGAACATGCTAGACCGGACAGAGGATGGACCGCCGTGACAAAGGGCTTGGCTCAATGACACCAGGGAAGGTGAGAGGGAGAAGCAGCGTCGGACTATGGACCAAGGAAGCACAAGACCCGACCATCAGACAAGGAAGCCTCGGAATGCCGACCAACTGTGTTAAAGCTAGCTGAGCCATGCTCATCTCCAAGCATCTTCCACTAGACAAAACAATGTTTTATCTGATGGTTAAGTTCAGAATAAAAGTAAATACGACCAAGGGAAGGTGCTAGGCTCTCCAAACTGGACCGGAGGGCCCCAGAGCAGAGGCAGGATCCCTTAGTTCATCCAACCTCATCTAGGCAGGACCATGTTTTCTCAGATTACATCTATAGGGACAGGGTTTGTTTCTCTGGCTTTCTCCCTGGGGGCGGGGAGGGAGAACACAAGGAAGCCAGCAATCACACTACTTTATCAAACATAACCTTTACATTTGCAGATAAGAAAGGCTTTTAAACAGATGAACAATTACCAGAAACACTAATGTCCCAAAGTCATTATGGATGACAGGTTCTGTTCTCCTGGAATTTGGAGAAACTTTAATTTAGAACTTCCCCAGAAAGTTCTACTCAGAGGTCTCCCCAGGGTGGAGAGAAGCTGGGGAGATCTCAAAGGCTTCAGGGAAATGATTACAAGCTCTGGAGTACAGCATGGAGATGGATTTTTGGTTTGGAGAAGCTCACACCACAAGGCACTTTTGGACCGAGCAGTTCATGAAGACCTTATTAACGGCAAGAAGGTGGAAAAAGGGCCCAAGACAACAACACAAACAGAGCCAGGAGAGAACCAGAAACAATAAAAAAATGAATACTGCCATCACAAAGGCCAAGTACCATCCCAAAGACAAGACAAAGGGCAGCCCCTCCTCCATATAGACTCAATTCCTCTGTAGAGATACAATGTCCATAAATGTGGATACTGCACAAATTTCAGATTGTTTCAATGAAGCAATCAGTTTTGCTCATTTTTTTCTTTAAAAAAAAACAACAATCGATTATTTGGAATGTCTCTGGAAAAATAGGGAGGAGATCTTGGGAGAAACTGATGATGCTTTAAAATAAAACCAACAAAAAATTACCGATAACTTTTTTAAAGATAGTTTGGCTTTTAAGATGGAGACTAGAAATAAAAATGTGGGCATCTTAAGCAAAAAGGAAAGTTGAAACATGGAATCGAGCTATAGCAAATAAAAAGACACAGAAAAGAAAAGGCTTTCAGAGCTTACAAGATTTACGTCAATTTGATCCACATCATTGCCCTCATCTGATGGTTTAGTAACTTGGTTAAAAAAGGAAACGGAGCTGGGCCAGCATGCTCTGGCACTTGAGGATCACTGGTTGCCTTTCCTGCCCCTTATTGACCATCCTTTAATGAATCTTTCTTCAGGGACCAGAGTAGCAGTTCCGAGGCCTACAGTTGGCAGACTTGTTTCTCTTCCCCTTTCTGAGCACGGGCCAGGCTGTGCCCGCTCCCACCTGGGGAGCCTTTCTCTTGTCCTCTGTGACCTTTCCTGTAATACGGCTGACAGTTTTCAGCAAGCACATCTCTGTTCTCTCTGGATGTGAAGGACGTGTCCAGTTGAGTTCCTTAACGGAGTTCTGCAAGGGCAGCTCGCTGCTCCCATATTATCTCTCCTTTGTCATGCTGTAGGCCGACCTCCCAGAAACGCTTGCTCAGCCCTGCTCCCAGAAGAGAACTCGGGATGGAGCAGCTGTGCTTTGTGGTGTTCTGGGTCCTTTTCTGGAGCCCCTCGATCTCCCACCAGGCTCCAATCTCTCTACAAACACAAAACTTCTTGGTTTAGCTCTGGCTCATGCCGAACGCTAGCTTCCCCATGACACACACTGCCATTTATCTCTTTCTGGGAATTTATTTCTAAAATCAAAGTCAGTCGGTGAATTTGTGGGGGAGACAAATTCTTCTACCTCCAATTCTAGTCTCTTCAGAATGAATCCATCTGTCATTCTCTGTCTCCATCTGAATGGCCCAAAACTGCCTCTTAATGTAGGTCCTCAAGATCATAAGTTGTCCCCACTCTGATTTGTAGAGGGGGAAGCAAGGAACTGTAGGTTCAATGAGCCCTCTAGAAGACGAGTTGGGGAGCTTTCCATCAGGAAGATGAGAGGGAGAGGAAGCCCCGGCAGGGGTCCCATCGCTGCTCTATCACAAGCCATAGGGTGGGCTTGGGATCGATGTCCCACTTCCTCTTTTTTATCCAGAAGTTCTACAGTGGTGGTTCTCAAACTTTCAACCTTGGTATCTTTATGTTTTTAAAGATGATTGAGAATCTTCCAAAGAGTTTTTGTGGGTTATTGTTATGGACCAGATCTCTGTATTTGAAACAAGGATTCTTACAAGGTGCTAACTCGGTGGAATTAATGAGACAATGGTTATCTAGTTTAGCATGGTGATTAATAGTTCTCTAGTTCAGAATGATTGATTTAATCTTCCAACAAATAATGGTTTCCTAGTGACAAAATGATTGGTTTATATTCGGTGTAGAGCATATAAGCTAGAACAAATTCAGCTAGGGGCAGAGCCAGATTCATCCACTCCATCTCACACCACCTTGGTGATGATGGGGGTTTAGGTCCCTTTAAGATTCCTTTCTGATTGCCCAACCCCCATGGCTGACCTTGATTCACAAATCCTGGTCAAAAAGCACCCTTTTGAATATCCGGGCCCAGCCCCCACTATCTGCTCAGCTTCCCCCAGCCCCCACCGGATCTGAGCTAACTGAAAAGCCCGCCAAGAACTTGGGGTACCGCCCACAATCTCCTTTTAAGTATAAAGAGCCAAACTGGAGCTCTCTCTTTGCAGGAGCCCTTCCCCCCAACACATGGTATCCTTCCGGCCATGTAGGGGTTCCTGCCCGCCCAGCGGCCACCTTGGGCCCCTGGCGTCTTTCTAACTGAACTTTACTTCCAAATTCCTACAATAAACCTTTTATTTATCAATCTAAGTTTTCGGGCCTGTAAATTCATTTACAAGGGACACTGCACCAAAAAACAGAGTTCCCCCTTTCCTTTCCCTCATCAGTGATAGGCCTCTCCTCCTCCTCTTCTCCACTGAAACCAAGACTCCTGAAGGCCTCTAAAAAAACTGGTCTGGGCCCCAGGCAAGGAAACTAGATTGTGAAGGGACAATAAAGGATTTGGATTTCTATACCTGGCTATTCTCTGGTGATAACTAAGCGAAAAGGCAGGCTGTCCCCAAAGGCCTCCAGAAAACCAACCAAGAATATTACAGGTTATCTTCACAGATATTTACACATCAGAAATAAAGACTAGTTTGGGATTTGGAGAGCCTCTGAAAGGGTTGCAGAGCCACACAGGATTCTATGGACCACACCTGAGAATCACTGTTTTACAGTGTACTCCAATAACAATTCCTTGTTTCCCCCTCCCTTGACCCTCCCTGATCTCCATCAGGCTTCCATGCCCCTTCCCCGGCTCTTCGACATGAATAAACCTTCACAATGCAGTGCTGCTCCCCAGCCCCTCTCACTTCTCATGTTTCTTTTAAAAACAAGGTTATACAAATCCAGTCTCAAAGCTCCACCTTGGGTTTCACCTCAAGTCTCACTGATACTTACAAACAAGGTCTGTTTTGCCACCTTGCTATAGGATTTCTAATCCCCCCCTGCATGTAGCCTAAAAGTGGGGCATTTGTGTACAGAAATTAGGGCCATGGGGTTTTGCTGGCTCCTTTCCTGGATCTTGTCCCCCATGAATTTCTGGGTGCCTTAGTTACTGAACAGTAGCTTTCTTCTTCCTCCTTTGGAGATTCTCTCTAGCGTATATATCTTTGGAAATAAACACAGGGAATCGTCTTTCTCCTTCATCTTCTTCAGTTTAAAGACCTGTTGTCGAGATTCAAACACATTCTCACTGATTTTTCAGGTTCTTTCATCCCTGACTAGGGATCTACCAGTCTTGGGTCAGAAATTTCTCACCTGGTGACTAATCTTGGAGTGTCCTGTATTTGTCAGGATCATCAGCTGCCTTGTTGGCAGTCCCAGAGAGAGCACACAATCAGGTAGATCAATACCTATGAAAATCCAAGGCTACTTGCCTGCCACAAAAGCATGAGGCCTTCCAGGGAAGTTATCAAAGATTAAATTATGTCGAATACACACCTTTAACTGGCGTTAACTGAAAGCTCATGTAAGAGATATGTTAACCCCAATAATTCCAAGATACCTTTTTTTAATCCCACTGAGTCTTTACTCAACTGGATCTCCCCTCCCCTTTCTGTAATACCTTATCACATGGCAGGCAAAATTATCCCAGGCTATTCATTCTATTTACCAGACAGATTACTTACTGAATCTCTGCTAAAAAAGAAAAAGGATAAAAAACTGAGCCAGAAAGACAAAGAGGGCAACAAAGAAGGAGGAGTTCCTGGTGCAAAATAACCATCCCAAGGACTAGGAGAAGAGGCAAGGAAATGGGGAGATAAGAGCAAGGTAAAAGATGCTCTCTCAGGTATAAGAGATGGAGGTTTTAATAGCCCAGGAATTCAGTTAAATGGGAGCAAAGCAAGGCTGATTGCTTCATCATAAAGCTCCGTACCCTCTGTAGAGAAGGGCAATTTCCCAAGGGTCTGGAGCCAGGCTAACAAGGACAAGGCACAGCTGGGCCATTCCCAGGAGAGGGTCCCGCCATCCCCAAGAGGAACCCTTAATGAGTCAACAAGCTCTCTTGGAAAACATTCTGCCGCCATTTCTTTTCCAAAGTAACTTCTGCCCATCCTCCAAGCTGTACCACTGGTTCCCCCAAGGCATTTCTGGCAGGTTGTGAGGGCCCCTGCGCTTCACCTCCCCTGCAGGCTTGCAGGAGGCTCACAAAAGAAATATCCCAGCAGGGGCTGGGTATTTTTCTGCCAAGGGTCATCTGGGTATTTATAGCCCCATCCACGGGCCACACATTATAGAACTCAAGCAGTGGCAACTTGTGGTGCACACAGCAAGCACTTAATCAGAGCTTCCTGACTTGAGAAAGCACTCCTCCTCCTCAGTGACTGCCAGAGAGTAATCTTCCCATCATTCCCTGCACTGGTATCCATGTCTATCAGGCCCTGCTCCCCTGGCTATTTTCTCAGCTCTGGGGTATTTGTGTGGGCCCCCTCTAATGACCACATCTGAGGTCTCTTTCCCCTGAACACACAGTGACCATCCACAGTAGCCCATGTTGGTGGCTCTCCCAGCATCCTCCTCGGGTTCATGGGCTGTGCTCCCCCTTCTGTACTTCCCTCACACCTCCTAACCCCACCATGGATTCTCACAATCCTATCAAAGACTCAGCTTCTCCCAGTTTAAAAAGGATCATCCTGGGACTTTTCTTGATGGGAATAATGAGTGTGAAGGAGAACATTCAAATGAAAACGGCCAGAAGGATCCTAATGACCTGGGGCTCCTGAGCATGTGCTCCTCTTAACAGCCATCAAGGGATTCCTATGAGTGGAGAACAAGAGGTTCTCTCTGAAGAAGGTGAGAAGGCCGCATGTCCACAGCAAAGGACAAACAGAAAGAAACCCAAGGGCACGGCAGTCCCCTCGAGGCCCAAGAACAAAAGGATGCCAGCTCAATTCTCTACATACAAAAAACAAAAGTAGCTGAGAATTAGGAAGAGGCGATCTTAGACACAAATGAAAACAGTCTACCACACAGGCTTGTACAAGCCAATTTTAGATAATCAGAGAAGCTCAAATAATCTTCCCAAAGCTTTGATTAAGGAGAAAAAGAATGTGCAGCATTTCATAAAGATCTTTCACCAAAAATGGTGGAAAAATAATCTGGGCCCTTTGGGGTAAGCTTCGGTTATGTGAATGACTGGCTCTGATGTAGGTGGAATGCTTCTGTAAGACTACATTTAACAAAGTGTCACTGTACAAATACACCGGCCAGAACAAATTTAAAGGCAAATAAACCTGTGCTGAAACACAGGTTACAGCAAACCTTCATCACTTCACAAGTTCAGAGTTCCTGAAGAAAAGTATTTTACCATTATTCTGTTGATATCACTTTTTTTTTTTTTCCAGAAAGGACAGTTATCCAACAGCTTGGTGGTGATAAAATCAGTTTACATCATAAAATAAATCATGAAACAAAATCCAACAATGTTATTTTTTGAGCCTCGGTCTTAAGATGGCCAATAACGGGCACCTTCACTAACCAGCCCTTGCCTGAGTTCCTGTGGATCAGGATTAAATGGAGAGCAACCCCTCATCTGAAATGCAAAATTTTGCACACTTTGCTCACTTACCTGCGGGGATTATCCCAATTCTGAGATTGCACTGGACTAGGGATGCTTTGGGATTATTCTGGTCTACACCACAGTCCCTCTGTGTCCTTCCAATGAGCCCATGTAACACCTCGCTGAACATGCCGTCTCCACCGACGCAGACAACTCTGGAGGAAAGCAGAAAATAAGGAGAATCAATGGGATAAAGCTACCCTAAGACCAGGGTCTAAGAACAGCCCCTCAGCTCTATGGCGTCTGGACTGGCTCTGCACAGGCTGGGCCAGAACAGCTTCTTGAATCTTCTCTTGGGTCCCTCTCAATCCCACCCTTGCCCACAGATCCTGTGGAAGAATACCCACCACTTCACCACTTGTGAAGGGCCCTGAGCTGCCGCCCCCTTCTCCACCAAGATGACCTTCCCTCTTTTAATTTGGAGGGAGAGATAGCTATGGAGTTTCAGATAGCAGGAAGCAGGGCCCTGGGGAGATACTACACTATTTCCTAGACTAGAGCTCCTGATCCCCCCCATATCCCATCACTGCCTCAAGAAAAGGAATCACAAGGTTAAAGAGATGGGTATAAACAATGGGTAATTCCATGTTTCTTGGATATATGGGGTTTTTTTATATATTTTTTTATAATATTATCCCTTGTATTCATTTTTCCAAATTATCCCCTCCCTCCCTCTACTCCCTCCCCCCGATGACAGGCAATCCCATACATTTTACATGTGTTACAATATAACCTAGATACAATACATGTGTGTAAATACCATTTTCTTGTTGCACAATAAGCATTAGATTTATGGTTGTTTTTTTTTAAAATGAAGGGACAAGAACCCTTACTTACCCATCATATTTCTCAATATTAATTTCAAATAAACTGTCCTTGGCATGGTTAGCATGTTCAGTAACTGTGGAGAATAAGCATGTAATTTAGAGTTAAGTTCTCATGAGAAATAATCATCCATAAAATACCATTTTATGGTATTTAAATAAAAACAAGGAAACAATGCTTCAGAATCTGGCTCCGTATTACACGGCCAACAACAGTAAGTGGTGTTTTTGGCAACAGGAGTAATAAGATTTATTCTTCAACACATGGTTTAGGAAAACTTACAAATAAACCAGAAATCACAAAGACTATGCTCTTGTTTTTGGAAAGACCAAAACTAAGCCTTCAGAAAAAAAAAAAAAAAAAAAAAAAGGATACTTTGGAACCCTTCTAAGGGGCAGGATCTGGCTCTCTCTGAGACGCTGCCCTCTTCCCAGAGAGGGATTCCAAGGACCTGTATCGGGTACCCCTGGAGGAGAGGACCTGGTTCTTTGTCATCAGGAAAGCCCCCTGAAGCTGACCGAAAGACAGCTTGCACCCAGGACTCAACAGCCCCGGGGGCAAGTAAGGCACAGGCAGTAGTCAAAAGGCAGACAAAGCTCGGGGCTTGGGACTCCCCACCCAGCATCCTTTACAACATTACACAGTAGCTCACGGTGACAAAGAGTAGGGGGTCAATTCTTTATTTTTAAATCTCCAATCAAGTCTCCAGATCTTCCAATGAACACCACCTAGTGTGCACACGGTGCTATGTGGATGGACAACCCAGCTTACAAACACCTCATCTTGGGCAGATATTATGCATGGGAAAAGAGCAGTACCCAGAATTGAACAGGAGGAAAAGCGGAGGTGGGACTGCTTTGGAAAATTAAGCAATAATCCCAGATTTGTCTCTCTTTAAAAAAAAAACCAAAAAACCCAAAAGGTTCATCTTTTACTGCCAATATTCCTCCCATGATGCCGGGTGGTCGTGAGTCATGGAATACTACAGTTACCAAGCTGAGGGCATGGTGGGAGGGAGCTGACTACAAAAATCACAAATGAAGAAGTAAGAGAAGAGGTATTCTCGGGGCAGCATGGCCACATGGGGTAATGGGCAGCTCGCATTCCCCAGGTCTCTGTGTACCTGGCGGGGCCCAGCCCAGTGCAAAGATGTGCAGAAAAGAACCCAGGGCACAAGGCGGGAGAGAGGTCCACACTGTCAGAGGGAGGAGGAGCCATGCTGGGAGATCACTGATGGACCAAGGGAAGGAAGGTGCTCTGGGGTCACAAAGAGCTGGCTGCTCCCTAGTTAGGGGCTTTCCAATGGCTATGAATTCATCCCAGCCCTTTTTTTGTGCATGTCCTCCTCTAAAGAAGTGTCTTTTTAGGGAGACCTACAATCCTCCCCTCCTTTCATTCCCATCCTTGAGATGTCAGAACAAGGGAATGCTGCCAGATACAGAGCCACATTTGAGGGGTTTCATGCTCTACTTGTGGGTGAGATGGAGAAGAATGGCTAGATCAGAGATTTTGAATTTTTTTCTACTCATGGCCCCTTTTGGGCCAAGACATTTTTATCTGACCCTGGGGTATATAAATTAAACATTTACTGATAAGAAATCGTAATTTCACAACTCCCAAATTCAGGAAGGAGAGCACCTCATGTCATGAACTCAGAAGCCAGAGGCTAGATAATCCTATGGTTAGATGATTTTAAAACAATTTAATGACTGGACCAAACACTAGACATTAATGGGCCAACTTGACCTTGAAATGATCTCCATTGTGTCGATGGTGCAGATGTGAAGAGATGGCTGGACTTTTCTTCAAGCGGAAGATGATCTGGGGAACATTTGAATCCCTTTACAATCTGGCTCCAGCCTCCTTCTTCAGCTTGATTTCATGTGTCTCCCCTTCTTGTACAAGACAGCTCAGGCAAATTTGTCTGCTTACTGTTTCCTGACCCTGGCACACGTGGCCTCCTCCTGGAGCGGTGTTTTCAGGTGCCCTGGCTGTTGCTGTTGTCCACCTCTTTGAACAGATTATTCTGATATAATCCCTAGCAGATGGGAAGGCACGGTTCCATTTCTGTCTGTCAAGTGCCAGCATCCATGATATGGTCCTGCACATCCTAGGTGCTTCATAAAAAGTGCCTGGATTGACTGGAGAGCTAAACAACAGGTGGATCTGAAAAGCTCTCCAAAGGCCAGCACTCAGGGCTGGATGGAATGAAACTGAATGGAGAGAGCACAGAGTGCTCAAGTCAGGCTCCCCAAAACAACTGCCCAGTAAAGACAGAGGGGGTGTGGCCAGGACAGGTACCCAGGAAAGGCCTCGGGCTTTCAGCCAGCTGCCCTCCAAGAGGCTCCACAGTGCACCACAGCAGCCATGCTCTCTGCAGAGTCCAAAAGAAAAGGGGACCTGGCTTGCAACACTCAGCTCTAGAGACAAAACCCAGGGCACTGGGCTCTGCTCTAAAGACGCAGCTGACGTGGAGCTTCTTCCAAATAGGAAGATGAATGGGATGGCAAAAGGCCAGGGCTTTGTGCCACATAAGTTCAGTATTCGGGACGCCCCAATTGGTGTGGTGCAGCACCACATCAAACCTCCCTGTGTAATTCCAGTAATTAAAGGGCTGTCCTGGAGAACACGGCAGGATTCAAGTTCTCTTGCTCGGCCTCAGAGGGCAGAGCACAAGTCAGCGGGTAAAGAGATTGAGAGAACTTAGGACTGAGGCAAAGAAACCCATCTTCACAACTGGAGGTTTTCTGATGAGGCGGGGCCGCCAGCTCTGCAGAACACAGGCCTGGTCCATCCCCGGGAGCCTTTCCACAGAGGGGCAGTGAGTGAGGACTGGAGGGGTGCTGTGGTGGGGTCTCTCACTGCAGCACAAACCTAACTATCTCTGGGGTTCCTTCCAGCTCTTGATGTTTACTTATTGCTTGATCACAGGCAGCCCATCCACGGGGCTCACCCGGCTGCATCCTTTAATCTGGCTGTTTTTTCCCTAGAGCTGTAAGGAATTAAACTTGTATTCTGTTGAAAATGATGCTCTCATAAAGCAGCTTTGCTCATCCTGGGCACACAATGGGTATTTAATAAATGCTTGTGAAGCTAAACTGAGTCACAAGTACTCCCATCTCTATAGCAAAATGCTTCCTAAGCACTCTCGTTGGCAGCCCAGAAGAGGGCTTGGGGAAGGGGCCACTCCCAGAGATGGCACAGAGAGCAGGGTCTCGAGGGAGGTACGAATCAAGTTTTCCTGGGAGGCCCTCTCCACGCCCCACGCAAGCACAAAGGTCAATATAACACTGACATTTACATATGTTCTGTGGAACTCATTAAAAGGAAAAGATAAGCCTTACCGATGACGTCAGCAGTGATAGAAGCTAGGTTAAACAGTGGTACGACTTTCTGTTCGTAGATTCGCTTGCCTTGTCTTTTTCCTCCAAAGGGATTAATGTACACAAGTAAGTGCTTTGGTCTACATGCTACAGGAAGAAAGGAAGGAGATCTAAGTCACCATGGGCAAATAACAACACAAATCCAGATAAGAGAGGCATTCAGAAAACAAACATCGGGATGATTTCAGAACCGCAATGTGGTTTTTTCTGAAACAACATTTTTTCCATTCTTCAAACAGTGGGAGTGTTCTTCATGTGAGAGATTCCCTCGCCCAGCCTGATGAAGAAGCACAAAGGGGTCCGGTAAGCAATGGCCGGCATGTGCCACACATAAGACCTGGCTCGACCCTCGGATTCCTATGTCCAGATTCAGCTCTTTTAGGCCGTCCCTCTGGGCCCCACAATGCCTGGCTCCAGAACAGGCTCAATAAAAAAAGAAACGGAAGAAAGAAAAGAAGCAAAAGAAGAAAAGGCAAATGATGGTCACCAACTACTCTGAGGAAACTGACTAGAGAGCAATCTCTTCTTAAACAGTCATTTAGTTCACTCAGGGGTCAGCACACAACTTGCAACAACAACAAAAAGGACATATTTAAAAGTTTTTAGAAACAAAAATGTGAGGGAGAAAGCGTACTGACAAGAAGAGAAACAATTTAGCAAATGAAAAGGCGGATAAAACAAAACTTTAACACAAGTAATTAAAAAACGAATACTTTCCAGTCACATAGAGCTAATTTTCCTAAGTCCACCAAGCTCTACTGCGGGAGGGCTAGCAGGGTCATGATGGATGAGGGTAGTGGAATTGTCACTTTGCTGGAAGGATGAGGAGGATGACTTCTGCAGGGTCAAGAATGCACTGGGGCAGAACAAGCTAAGCAGGAGCAGGATGACAATCTTGCCAATGACCCCAACGACAGACAAAGAGATAGGAGAGGCTGCCTTTAGGTGGATCACAAACTCAACCTCACTTATCAGAAGTCTTTATTTTCTCCCCAAACTTCAGTTCAACTACCAAGTTTTTCATGAAGCCTTTCCTTCCTCACAGTACTAGGTGATTACTTTATCTGGCTGCATACTGGATCTCCAGTGATAAAACCTAAGTTCTTTGAGGGAAAGGAGTGTTTCTTTTGTTTCGGTGTCTAGAGTGACACGTAGTCCATGCTTAATAAATATTTACTGTAACAACTAGCGTCGCAATAAGCACTCTCAAATCTGTTATCCAAATCGCCCGTGATCTCACTGCCAAGTCCAATGATTTCTTTTCCATTCTTGTTCTCCTTGACCTCTCTGTACCCACTGACACCAGTGATCACTCTCTCTTCCTTGATACCCAACTCCCTCTAGGTTTATAAGACAGCCCTTCCCTCCTCCTGTAATTTTCCTTCTCCCTCTCTGATGACTCCTTCTCTGCCTCCTATGTTGGATCTCCCTCCAGATCCCACCTGTGTCCCTCAGGCTCTGTTGCTCTTCTCCCTGTACACAACTTAACTTGGAGATCCCATCAGCTCCCATGGATTTAATGGCCATCTCTCTGCAGATGAATCCAAGCCTAATTAGTCTCCTGACCTCCAGTCCCCATCACCAACTAACTGCCTCGGACACCCTGGATGTCCCACAGACATTTTAAATTCAACATGTCCAAAGCAGAACTCATTTTCTTCCCCATCTTTCCAATTAGTATAGAGGAATACTCTCCTCCTAATCCACTGGGCTCCCAACCCAGGAGTCTGCCTAGTGCCTTCCTTCTCTTCACTGCCCCTGCCAAAGCCCATGAAGTTCTCCTTGGCAGCATCTTTCGAATACATCCCCTTTTCTGGGACAATGCTGCAGGCCCTCAGCACTCACACCTGCTTTCTCTGTCTCCACTCTCTACCCACTCCAGTCCACCCTTTCCCCAGCTGTTAGTGACCTCTTTAAGCTCAGATTTGAGCAGGCTACAGGATCCCCATCAATAAACTCCAATGCCTTCCTCCAGTGAGTTCTTCCAGGCCTTTCATCCCAGAAGCCCCTGCTCTGCCAGGCTTACCACACCTCCCGACTCCCCTCAAGCCCTTCTCAGAATGCCCCTTTGGCAGGTGCCAGTCCTCCTTGCACGTTGTCTTCCACAGAAGACTGTGAGTCCTTGAGGGCAGGGCCTGTGTTCTGGACTTCCACTGATCCCCAGGACCTGACACACAGCAGAGGGTAGGGACTCCTTTCTGCCTTCCTCTGTAGCCACAGGCCTTAACAAAGTGCTGGGAATAAGCTGGGCATCGAACAGATGCATGTTAACATGACCTGACCATCCAAGCCTAACCTCCCACTACTATTAAACAGACCTAAAGGTCAGGGTCCTCTGTCCCGGCACTTGCCCTCCTTTACTAATCTTGTCTCTCATTACTTCTCCTCCATAGACTCTCAAATTTAATCAAACGCTATCAGTTCCCTGAATATACCCTAAAAATCTCCCAGCTCCATGCTTTATTCATTCTGCTTCCTATGCCTGGAATATCTTCCTCTCCCTACTTTAGTTGAGAAATTTCTACATATTTTTTAAAACTCAATGCAGATGCTATCTCCTCTGAGAAAAGCGTCCCCCAAATTCTCCTGGAAACCTTATTTCATAATCTGTTACTCTTGATGGACATGTTTAATATTAGTTGTATATATTACAGCTTACTGTTTCGTGTCTTACTCCTCACTAGATATCATATTACCCAGGGAAAAGAAACAAGTCTTATCTAAGTTTATTAACTCAAGCAATTTGTACATTTTAAATAAATATTTGTTCAAGAGAGTCAGTGGAGCCTTCCACTAGCCACAAAGATAGAGCCGTGTAGTCAAAGTATTTTGGAGACATCCTGTGTGCCAGAGGTAAGAAAGCCCAGAAAGCAGGCTGTGCCCTGAGTTTGACAGAATGACAATTCTTTGCACTCTGGATGCTCTCTCCCTCTGACAAAGTGTCCTGCCTTGACCAGCATCAGGTGTTTCCTGAGGGAGCTCCCCCTATTTCTCTCAGGGACCTGAGCCAGAAGCAAGTGATCCAGCATATCTCTTGGCTTATAACAGCTAAGTGAACCACACCAGGTACTGCCCACCACCTCGCTAACTCTGACTCTGGGCCATGAGAAAATCAATTTGGAGAGTCTTCCCACAGGACTCGGGAATGCTTGGCTGTCTATATATGAACCTGCTGTGAGAAATGTTAATCAGGGGGCAGCTAGGTGGCTCAGTGGGCACCAGCCCTGAATTCAGGAGGACCTGAGTTCAAATCTGGTCTCAGACGCTTAACACTTCCTAGCTGTGTGACCCTGGGCAAGTCACTTAACCCCAGCCTCAGGGGGGAAAAAAAAGAGAGAGAGAGAGAGAGAGAGAGAGAGAGAGAGACAGAGAGAGAGAGAGAGAGAGAGAGAGAGAGAGAGAGAGAGAGAGAGAGAGAGAGAGAGAGAGAGAGAGAGAGAGAGAAATGTTAATCAAGACCCAAGAATGACTGTGTCACGGTCCAGGCCACTTGGAGTTTGGGTTCTATGTAGAAAGCCCTGACTCTCCTCAGCATGTTAAGGGGGGGTGCTGTTGGCAAGCACTTTCCTCACTCTGAAATTAACTGAACTCCCATCTGATCCCTGAGTCTCCTGTCTCTGGACTGTTCTGTTTGGCTCCGGCCACTCCCAGGTTAGAGGCCTGGTCCTCTGATCCGCCTGAAAATGATCATGTTAAAAATGGCTTATGAAAATGAGATTTAAGAGTCTCCGGGTGTCTCTTCACACCATTATACACAGAATGAAGTTTTTCATCTGGTCTAAAAGGTCAAAGGCAATGTTAAATAACCACAGGATGGAGGGCTAGGGGAGTGGTAACTAAACACAGAAAAGGTTGAGGTGCCTGGGAATAAATAAAGGGAGGGATGGGAAGTAGAAACAAAGCTGGAAAGACTCAGAGGCCAAGATCTAGTTAAGAAAAGGTAAAAAAGCCAACTGAAGCGGCCTTCTTGAATAAGGCTCCTTGCACTGTGGACAAGAATGGGAAGAAGGCCAGTTGTTAAAATGGGGCAGGATCATGAAATGCAGGAGCCCTGCTAGACCACGGTGCCAACGTATCTGAATAACTCCCCCCCATTCATCTTCCTCATGAAACTTCACCAGAAAATAATCTGCAGATGAGAGGGCCTGAATGACCTGGCCAGGGGCCTGCTGGGCGTCTCCTGCACAGCCTGGAGAAGAATGCATGCTCCATTAAGGCAGGCCCTCCTCAACAGGGACTTCAACATACAGGTCCCTCTGCTCGGGATGGATTTCAAGGTAGGGAGGAGGGGCAAAGCCGAGACAGAGACCAGAAACTTACTCAGCTTCTCCAGCAGCTCTTTGAGAGTCTGTATCCACTGGTTACAGAGTCCCTCCTCCGTGCACCAAAAGGTCACATGACTGCACCGCCAGCGGTGACGCCGGGCCCTCTTTACATAGTACACTGCAAAAAGAAACACATTCGTTAGCCCTCAGCAGCGGGGTGCACTCACGGTGAATGGTCAGATGTTTTAAGTTGCACAGTGCCTGGAATACACAAGGTGCGATAATAACTAAAGGATCTATTTTGCTTTTGAACCAATCTGGAGTGTCTTGCTATTTCATGTTCTCTGGGGAATCTGCAGAATTGGGATTTCCCCACTCCCTTAGAGTTTGTGATGTTAATGCTCTTAGTAATCAATCTTATTTAATGTAAAAAAAATAATTATAATAACTAACGGATCAATAATTTGCTAATAAATCTTATTTAATGTAAAAAAATAACTAAAGGATCAATGCTTTGCTAATAAATCTTATTTGATGTAAAAAAAAAAAAACAACTAAAGGGTCAATGCTTTGCTAAAAAATTATACAGAAGAGGGAGAGGGGCAAAGGGCTTACGCTGGGAAGTTTTAGGGAAAATAACCCAACGGATGCCAAGTACGTCTATCCCAGCCCAAGTCAATCTTGTACCAAACTCAGTCCGACAGAGTTGTGTCTGAGAAGCAGGGAGTGGGCCCGTGGTCCTGGAAACCCGGGGGACTGCTGCCCTGTTACCTGTAAAAGCATAAGGTTTTGCCATTTTTTGCCATTTTCCACTATGATAGTGCTTCTCGTCAATTTCTGTTTCTTCTACAGTGATAATCTCAGAAACGGGAACTGAGCAGGTATCTGTCAAGACTGAAAAACAGCAAGAAAAACCAATGTTAAAGGGAGAAATTTCTGAGCACTAGCCAATGTGCTAGTTTCCAATCATAATATATTAGAAGCAGAAAATAAGGCATACACCCCACTTGAACCTTCATGACGGCTAATATAACATGATGAGCCACGATAAGCTTTCTATTATTACTCGGCAGAACCGAGAAAGAAAATACCCTGGTTGGGAGCAGCTTAATACCCGCGGCACACACACTTTCAAAGAGGCAGCAAGAAGTGACCCATTGGCAAGCAGATTCTGGACTATAAAAGTTAAGACATAAGTTGATTGTTTGGAAATCAGAACTCAAGCAAAAAATGTTCTTGGTCTTTTTCAAAAATTGATCTTAAAAACTCCTGTGCTCAAAAGGCATCCATTTAAAAAAAAAAATCCAAGGAGGGAAGATGGAGCTTTTGGAGGAGATGGAAAAAGAACAAGTTCTGAGGCCTTTCCACGGCGGCAGGTCCTGAGCGCAGTTTCTTATTACAATGAATCACACTCAAAACCTGTTTCTCAATACGGACACCACCTTGCTCCCAGAGTGAAAGAGATGAGAGACAGCCAATGAAAAGGAACGGAAATAGGCTGTGGAGAAGAAAAGTGGAGGCTGGGAGACTGCAGTCCTGGAGGGCAGGCTGGGAGAGGGAGATGGAGTGGCAGGACAGGGCCGGGCTGGGAAGGACTCTAACTCCCAGTCAGACTCCTGCCTATGGAAAATCAGAAGTGCAAAACCTCCCCTAGCCCATTCACTGGCCAAGTCTGATCACCCTTTATTATTAACTCCTCCCTTTAAAGTCCCACTCAGTCATCTAAAAATCCCAAACCCATGGAAATGAAAGTCCCCCAGTCTGGCCCACCTTGCTACAACACCCCCAAGAGGCCATCCCTGAGCTCCTCTGGGATTTCGACAGTCAAGACAAAGGCCCAGGGACCCAGCTGCAGGGGCCTCCCGATCCTTCCCAGGAGCTTTGGGAACAGCAGATAGAGGATCCCTGGTCAAAGGATCCCAGGCACATGCTCCCAGAACCTTTGGATCCCTTCCCCAAAGAGCGTGGCGAATGCCCTGGCCTTCCATGCCCTAGTGCTCGGTGGGCCCAGAAGCTGCACTTCCTCTATGGCTCACAGGCCCTCCTCTGGGGCCCCTCGGCTCTTCTCCCTGGGGTCGCCACCAAGGGCAGAGGCAGACAACCCGAAGGAGGGCGCTGACTCATCTTGTTTCCACTGCTGACAAGAAGGTTCTTCCCACAAGCATCAAACCCTCAGAACACCAGAGATTTTCAGTTCCATGAATCTATTTCCTCAGAACCTGACAACTTTTGCCCCAGGCTAGGAGAGGAAAGGAACTTGGGTCTGAGGCAGACAAAGAGCTAGAGGAAAGCCGGAGGAATGTAGGAGAGCATAGTGCTTCTCCCCGGATGCGAAGGACTTCTCTGTGTTCACTCTGCCCCTTACTCTAAGGAGAGATTTTAGGATAACTGAGTGAGGAGCATGGCCCACAGGGCCCAGAGGGGCCTGGCTCTGAATCGGGCTTCTGGTGAGGTGGTGGTGGGCAAGTTAGATGACCTCTCTGATTCTCAGTTCTGTCCCCTGACAACTGGAGACAAACAAATCTCTGTCACACACACACCCCTCCAAAAGGTCAAAGGATAGGAACAAACAATTCTCAAAAGAAGAATTACACATGACTGAAAACTCTGAATCAGTACAAGATTGTAGGAGAAATGCAAAAAAAAAAGAGAAGCCTGAGGTTTCACTTCCTGCCCAGCTTAAGGGCCAAGATGACCTAATTTGGGAACAATCAATGCTGGAAGAGATGCAGGAAGCTAGGTGGCTGAAGTTATGAATTGGCAGAACCAATCTGCTATGAAAGACTTGGTTCTTCCAGCGGTTCAGTGATCTAAGGCAGTTCCAATGGCCTTTGGACAGAAAACGCCATCTGCGGCCAGAAAAAGACCAAATGTAAATTAGCACAGGCTATGTTCACTTTTTTTTTCTGTTTTTCTCTCACGGTTTTTCCCTTTTGCTCCGATTTTTCTCTCCCAACATGATTCATAAAGTAATGTGTATGAAAAATAAGGGGAAAAAAAAAGGAAATGACCCTAGAATCCCTTTGCAAATGGTCTGCCACAGTACTTGGGGCTCATGAGCTTAGGTACTTTTCCATCTGAATCACAACCTAAACTTAGCATGTAGAAAGGGAAAAAATCTTCCCCTCAAATCTTCTCCAATAAAGGTCTGGTATCCAAGGCATTCCCCAAGGACAGGGACAAATGTTTTCCAAAAGGATCATCAACAATCACGTGATTGCTCTCCCCATGCGGGTTCTACCTGCCCTGAGGCTCTCACTCTCACCCTGCAAACAGGTAAAGAGAACACAGGGGTCAAAATGATCAACGTGGCCGCCAGTAGACCCATAGATTATTTCAACAACTCTGGGACACAATTGGGAACGGCTGCCCCAAAGTGCCTAAGATTTCGGATCTTGGTCGCCAAGATCCCGGCGCTGGCCACATCCCCCCCCAGAGCACCAGACACCCAAACAGAGCCAGAGGCACATTCTATGGCAGGAAGAAGCAAAGGACCGAATGCCTTCCGGGGAAAATGTATAATGTGGAAAAGTTAAGACAACTCTGACAGGTATAGGCTGAATGTATTTTACTCAAAGAATGGAGGAGTTTCCCAGTTACTTGTAGGATCTCCTCTTCCTAGTTCTATTTTTCCTCTTTCCCTGTTTCTGGATGTGGAAATGTTTGTTTCAGATACTATGATGGTCAGAATAAAGTCTAAGCAGAAAAGACAAAGATTCCATGGAATGTGACTGGAAGGAAAATAGAGGCAGAGTCTCCAAAGACATGACCAGCAGAAGGAATCAGGAGAAGCCTGGGAAGACTTCTCTGAACCGATGCAGAGCCAAGGAAGAAGAGGGAAGCAGGAAGACCCCTAAAATTGGAGTCACGGCCTTGTACTGGCCAACGAAGCGGGCCAGGCTGAGCAGACACGGCTGTGCAGGTGGCCAGCTCTGATCCCTGACGAGGCTTCTGGGGAAGGGGACGAGGAGCCGCAGACTCCACAATGAGCACCCCAGAAAGGCAGAGGAGGTCCAAGGGGACCCAAATCACTCTCTCCAGAAGGGGCCATGGCCTCCCCTCAGGCCCAGGAAGGTAGGGGCCTGTACATCCGGGAGATAAGGAGCAAGCCCAAAGCATGGCAGGGGCCCAGACTCTTTAATCTCTGAGAGGGGTAGTAACAGCCTCTGGCTTCAGGCTGCTACTTGCCATTGGCCCAAGCCGTTTGGGCCAACCCAGTCAGGCAGGTTTTCTCAAGTCCCGCTCTCTCTAAGGCTAACTCGGGGCTCCTCTCCCAACCAAGCTGAGTCCACATATGCAAAGTCTGAGTAATCCGCAGCTTTTCCCAGGACTCAGACAAATGACATCATCCAATCTTCCAGGGCCAGAAGTTTTGGGAATTGCCTTTTGTGGCCGCTTCTAGGGCCCTTCACAGCCAGCTCCCCGGCCGCTGGAGGGCAGGGGCTCTGCCGCTTTTTGCTTGTTTTGGTGTTTGCTTTGCTTAGTGCTGCGCCTGGCGTATCCCATGTGCTTAATACACATCTGGGCTAGCTCAAGGTTGACAGCAACCGTTTTTTTCAACCGCCTTTCTTTAAAAGCCTCCAAGTCAGTCCTGCTGGGATGCCACGGTGCAGAGAACTGCCACGTCACGTTCTCCCAGGTGGCTCCGTGGGTACAGCCGGGGCTTGGAGGCAGAGAAGACTGAGCTCAAAGATAACTTTAGGTGCTCCCTGACTATGTGGCCACGTGCCTCATTTCCCTCAGCTGTAAAAGGGAATAGGATAGCCCCTGCCCAAGAGCTGCTGGGAGATACTGTCTACAAAGCGCTAAAGCAATGCCAGCATCCCATCCTTACCATCATTTGGTGGCTGCTCGCTCCTGCCTTTATAGCTGCTCCTGTGCTGCCAACCAAGCGTCCCCTGATCTAGTCTGGCTCCTCGGTGCTCTCCCCCACCCCCGCTCACCCCTAGCATCCTGGCCTGTGCGTCTCTGCTCTGACGGACCCCAGGCCCCCAGGTCCTCCCAGTTCTTCAGTGCTGCCTGTAACGTCACTGCCAACTTACCACACAGGAAAGCTGATTACAAAACCAACATGGCTCATGACAAAATGGCTAGGACGTCCCTTCTCCAAAATGGGCCCGTTTCAGTCATTTTGAAGGCTGGCCGGTGCTAATGCTACCTCTTTGTTTTCAGACTTAGGAAACCGCCCCCCCCCCCCCCTTGTCCCCAGTCACTACTCTGCCCAGCCGCCAGCCGCATTCTGCCGCTGGCCCTGCCAAAAACAGGTTTAAAGAGCACCTTGGTCCCCCTTCTAACCAGAAGAGGTTTCAGTGAAGGCAGGGTTATTATTATCTGGAGCCTGCCACCCTGGAAGAGCAGACCGTTTTAGCTCGCCCACAACCTTGCCAAGCTGGCACCTCCAGAGATACTCCCAAAGTGCTCTCCTGGCCCTGCTAGACATGCAAACGAAGGACATACAAACATATTTAATTTTCTGTGAAGTCCAGCAGCCACACAATCGTGGATTTCTGGTTCCCAAAAGGTAAAAAATGAAAAACAGCCGCTGTTTGACACAGAATTTATTGTAAAACTGACAACGAAGCCCAAAGAACTAGGATTGTATTTCTACAAATGTGGACAGAAAAGAGAGGGAGCGACTCCCAGGCATCCGGGACTCAAGAAAGCCCAGGCCCCGTGACTTCCTGTGGCGTAGCCCAGGTAGGAAATGGCCCACAGGCCCCAAGACTGATTAACGAAAACAAAACACGTCTCTCCCGCTGCTGCAAACATAGCTGGAAAATAGTTTTTTAAATGCTAAAATGATCTCCTCACTCACCGGAGGTGACCCTGGGTTCTCAAAAATGAGGTCAGCGTCCAGTTCTGGGAAAGTGTGAGGAGAAAGACCGTGGGGGAAAGGCAGGGGGTCAGCAATGACTTCAAGACGTGTCACTGGGGTGGAGGTGCCCCGAAAGAGAAAGATCGGAGCAGCCGAAGAGAAAGAAGGATCACTCAGCCCTCCATAAGTACCTACTAAGTGCCAGGCCACCCCAGCCCTCCTGGAGGGCACAACAGACAAGCTACTCTACATATAGAGGCAATATACCAGATGAAGGGGCTGGATTCCCACCGGAAGCCACTGAGCTTAGGGAGAACTGGGAAAGGCCTCCGGGAAAACGACTGATCCAGAGAGAAGGTTGAGAGGAGAGCCAAGCAGGAGGGACCAAGTCAGAGAAGGCAGTGGGGAGCGGGAGGGCCTGGCTCAGGAAGGGCTTTAGAAGCTAAACAGGAGCCTCCATGCCATTCTAGAGTAATGAGGAGCCCCTGGAGTTTACAGACGGGGGGACTGAGGCAGGGAGGCAGCTGGAGCTGCTGCACCAGGGTGGGTGACCCTGAGGTCGGGGAGCTTGGGGGAGGCAGAAAGGGCCCCCGGAGAAAGCAGGTCTGTTAGGGATGTGGCGAGCGTAAGCTAGCTAGGGAACGTCCAGCTGGAGATGAAAGGATCTGAGATCATTAGCACACAGCGGTTAAATCTAGGAGAGCTGATGAAGCACTTTAGAGGGAGGACACAGAGGGAGAGGAGAGAAAACATGGGTGATGAAGGACAGAGGAGAAATGGGATGAGAGTCAGCAGGAGGAAAGGGCCAAGTGAGGATTTTGTGGAGGGAGGGGAGGTCGTCTGCAGACAGGAGGGAAGGAGTGACGGTCAGGGACGGAGGAGGAAGGCCAGTCTGCTGGAGGAGACCCGTCAGCCACCACAAACAGGAGAAGAGAGGAGCAGAAGACACTCAAGAATGCGAGATGAGGGAGCTCCTGGTCTCCATTTGTTCTACAAAGCAGGAGGAACCATTCTCACTGAGAGTGGAAGAGGGAGCTGGTGGGATTGCCAGAGGGCCCAGGAGGCCGTGCAACATCCATGTGAAGTGGACCCTGCCAGAACACTCGTGGGATCTTGACTCAGCAGCACACGTGCAGGGAGCACAGGCAGCGGGAGCCACCCCAAGCTTGGCTCCTGAGCCTTGGATGGGCGCAGCTGGCACACTGAGAAGGAGGCTAATGGCTCAGGAAGAGACCGCAGTGCCAAGGGGAACTGATTCACCAAAAGGCCAAGATGGGGGGGAGCGGGATCAGTGTTCAGGGGGTGGCCTGGGAGAGATCTGAGGTCACAGTGTGGAAGAAAAAGGCCTGGTGAAGAAGAGGATGGATCCAACAAGCTGTGGCTGGACAAGGGGGTTCTATCCCTGAACATGCATCCCTGAACATTGCCAGGGATGGCCAAGAACGTGTGTGTGTGTGTGTGTGTGTGTGTGTGTGTGTGAGAGAGAGAGAGAGAGAGAGAGAGAGAGAGAGAGAGAGAGAGAGAGAGAGAGAGAGAGAGAGAGAGAGAGAGAGACACTGAGGAGGGCTGAGGAAGCAGGTCATGGGACCTCTGGAAACTGTCTGCCCAGACTCAGTCTCCTTATCTGTGAAACAAGGAAGTCGGAGATTAGACCAGAGTTCCTCCTTAGCCAAAGTCTCCTGATGGCTTCCCCTTCCAAATGCCATCCTTCTTTCAGGGGCCCCTGAATCACCTCCAAAATATTTCCCTACAACTCTTGGCTCCTTTCTTTTAACCTGTCATCCCAGAACTGTTTTTAAAGAAATATGTTAATCACTGCATTTCACTAAAACTGGCACCCTCTGTAATCCTGAGGGTGTTATTTTATGTAGGTTTCCCCAGACTAACAGACTGTCTTTAAGTTATAATGTGCCCAGTGGGGGGCTCTTCCCACCCTCCAGCTTGTTAGAGGGTCATAGGTGATGAGGAGCTGAATTCCAAAGGAAGAGAAAGTGATCCGCAGAGGAGAGAGGGGGGTGAGGAGGAAGAGGACAATTTGGGAAAGGCTCATGGGAAGGCAGAGTGCCAAACGCCAGAACAATAAAATCTCTTACACTCACAATGGGCCACAAAGTGGTTGGAGCGCCAGGGAAATAGGAGAGCCAGATCGGGAGGGGGCTGTGCTCCAAGTCCCCTTGGAAGCTCGGGAAGTCCTGCCCAGCGTTCTAGGCTAAAAGAAACCCTAGAGTTCTGTTTATGCAAGAGTTAAAAAACGATGATTTCTGTCCTAATAACTCAGCAGCTATTTGGGAAAGTTTCGTCTCTATTTCACTCACAATCACTGGCTCAGCACTTGTCCTTGCACAAATCCTTGACTCTGGCAATCTGACGGTTTCCTGTCTGACCCGACTTTCAGATGGTCTTGGCTCTGCTGTTTGTATCCCCTGAAAGTCCGGCTCCACAGAGACGCGATGACGTCCAAAGTGACTGCTATGGCTGAAGTACAACCAGACAAAACCACGTCAAACCTCTGGGAGCATCTTCTGAGGAACACAGCTCAATCCCATGAGGAAACTGTTAGCCGCCGGCAGCTGGGGCCGGGCCGGGTCAGGTCACAGAAGGATGGGGGTGTTTGCCACCTGTGCCCCAGAGGGCAATGTGCCTTGGCACACCTCGGCTCCCTGCTGAGAAGTCTCACAAGAAGTGTTTGCTTGCTGATCTTAGAGGTCAAAGGGAACCACCCCAGGCTTGGGAGCCTTGTCAGAACCACCGGTCTCCAGGAAAACTTCATCCCCCTGCTAGGCAAAAGTCAGGCCGAGAGCTTTCCCACCTCTGAGGGGGGATGTGTGGCTGTCAGGTGAGCTCATCCCACCTGACCCGGCTCCCACGGAGTACCCTGGGAGCCCCGAGACTGAGTCAGGAGAGCCCCGGGAGATCTTAGGCCCTTTGTTTGCAACCTACAATTTCCAGACCAGGATGCTGGAGGCACAACACTGAGAGGGCATTCATGGGCTGTCAAGAATCAACACCCAGTCTTCCCATTTCTAGAAATTGCTCCCTCACTGGGAAAGGAAATAAAGGGCCCCCTCTCTCCCTCTCATATCAAGCAGTGGAGAAACCAGTCTGATGGTTTCCATTTCCAGCACAGAGCTAGCCCGGGGGCTGGGGAGCCTTCCCCAGAAGTCAGCACAGCTCAGGGTGCTGTGTTGCTCTTTGCTCACTCATCTCTGACTCTTGGTGGCCCGCCGGGCCAGAGCGTCCCAATGCCATCAGCAGAGCTGCCCCAGAAAAGATACTGGAACGGTTGACCATTTCCTCCTCCAGTTAGTAAAGGCAAACAGGGTAGGGGAATTGCCCAAGTATGGGAGGCTGGCAGGCTATCTGCTAAATGCTGACTGTGATGTGGATCAGAAGTAATTAATTATTCCTCACCCAGAAAGTACCTTTCCTAAGCCTGCCTTTGGTCCCATCACCTGGCCTTTCAGCCAAGCCCCTGCCGAGCCACACGGGAGTCAGCCCATATCCCTGACAGAGTGCCAGGGGAGCAAGGAACCAAATTTCTGTCGGGGAACCAATGGCGGGACGTCGTCGGGAGGGTCAGACGGAAGCTCTCCCCTTCTCTGGCCATGTCATTTACTTGATTGGTACCTCGGCATCATTAGCCGTAAAATACATGCGTTCCGTCTCTCCGATGTTGTTTGTAAATCCTAAAGGCTTCTGTAAATATGCAGTATCATGCAAAGTGGCCAACGTGAGTTTGCTGTGAAGGAAAGCCTCCCTCCCAATCCGGCAGAACAGGCTTCCCGGTCTTGCCGCAGGTCTTCCAACCAGGTGCCGAATAATGTCGGCCAGCTCCCAAGGTCCTCCCAGCCCTGAGCAGGAGGAATTAGTCTGGTGGCTGTGGGGAAGATGGACCGGAGAAAGGGGAGACCAGTGAGGAGCAGTTTGGTCCTGTACTCCGTAAAGAACTCCCGAGAAGAGAACTGCTTTGAGAGTTACGTTAAAAGTACGCACTGGGGCTCACTAAATACGTGGCTAACTGTTGAAACTTGTTTGAAGGATACACAGAGGCAGACAGAGCCTTTCAACAGCATGCTGGGTTTTTGTTCAAGAATGCCCCAGGTCACGAGCGATAGCACGGCCCGGCCATTTATGCGCCCACAAATATCCAACGGCTCAGCATTAGGGACTTCCATTACGGCTGACACGGCTCCATTAAGCCCAATCGGCCGGCCACAACTCCCAAATGGCTGCGGCCGCCATAGGGGACAGCCACAGAAGAGCCGTGTCTATAACTCCTCTGTTCCTGCCATTTGGCTGGACCGGCTTCCTCAAGTACGGCCCTTCTCCCTTGGGGCTTTTGTCCTGGCTGTGCCCCATGCACGGAGGGCACCCCCAGCTCTTCCAAGTCTTCAAGCAGAGACCGTTCTCCACGCGAGCCTCTCAGGGCTCGCCTCCCTCCACGAGTCTCGGCCCGGGCCTGGCTCTTGCCTTCACCCCACGTCCTGCAGATTTGTCTGCTAGGAACCCATCTTTCCCCCATTACACTTGACATACCTAGAAGGTCGTTCTTTTTTAAATCTTTGTATCTCAAGCTCATCACATAATAAAGGCTTTTAAAGAAATCTCCATCAAGTGGCAGAGAGAAAGCAAACAGATCTGGAGGCAAAGATAATTTGACAAATAAGAATGAGCAAAAAGTAAACAGAGCTGGGATAGCTAGGGGGTGCAGTGGATAGAGCACCAGCCCTCCCGTAAGGAGGACCCAAGTTTAAATGTGACTCGGACACTTAACATTTCTTAGCTGTGTGACTCTGGGCAAGTCACTTAACCCCAACTGCTTCAGAAAAAAAAAGGAAACAGGAGAAGAGGTTAGGGTTACTCTAAGAGTTCCCAGGGGGAAGGCACTGGGGCAGGTAAAGCAGCGAGGGAAGGCACACTGTGGGTGCCGGCCCCCGTGCAGGAGTCACACCATGGAGAGCCTTCGAGCTGGGCTGAGTCTGGGCCGGTCTCCCCACCAAGGGTGCAGAACTGAGCGGAAGGGGACCTGAGGGGAAGGATTCTAACGCTCTCTGAGCGATCCACACCAAGAGGGAGGCACAGAGCTGCTACCCAGGAGGCAGGTGGGTGCGGGGCTCTCTGTGCCTTCAGGATTCAGGCTCGGTGGGAAGGACACCGGCTGCAGCCCTGTTACTCCCTAACTCCGGCCTCCAGATCCGCCCCGCCGGCCTCACATCAAGAAGCGGGGCCCTCCCCTGCTCTAAAGTTTTTGAAGAAGATGTCGTGACCTTGTCCAGAATTCCAAACACATGGAAAACTAATGCTTACAAAGTACTGCTGGGGAACGCCAGAGAAGCCTTTGGGATGCACAGCTGTGGAGGATCAGCCTCCTCACCCCAGTCTCAGAGGCGGCCCCTCCAGACCCACAGAGGGCATCCTGAAGAAGGGGGATGAAGAATGAACGGGAGCAGTTCGGTTCAAGATGGAACCGGACCTCGGGATCACTGCTCGTGACCCAGGCGCACGAGCCAGCCAAAATCCGGGAGGCCCGAGACCCAGGGCCCTGCTCGGCTGGTGACAGAGACTGGATTCTCCCAATGCCAAGTGCAGGGTGCCCGGGGTTGGGAAAACTCTGCAGCCACGGCTATAAAAGGAACGGGGGAAATGGCGATCCGGGCACTTCTCAGGGACCCCGGCGGGTCAGGCCCAATCCTTCTCAACACTCCTGCCCCCAAGAGCCAGCTCTGAGGGCCCCACGCCAGGCCCACCGAGCACATGGAGCAGCCAGTCCAACACATTACTGGGGCCATGGAGCTGTGCTCTGAATCGGGGGGATACCCCTGACCTGCCACATGCCCCTGCGTGAAGCCCTCCCAAGCACGCTACCAAGTTCCACAGCCCAAATCTGCCCCCCCACGGAAGGTTCTTCCTCAGACCCGACTCAGATGGATGACGCTCCCGTCTGCCTCAGCGGGCACACGGCTCTGGCCTGCACCACGGAGACCCCCGGGCGCTCAGAGAATAGGAATGAGTGACAAGAAGAGCCTCTGTCCTTATCGCCTGGGCACGGGGAGGGGGGCGGGCAGGGGCCAGAAGCAGGCCCGGGTCTGCGCCCGCAGAGGAGCAGTGTCAGGAGTGCTTGGGACCATGTCTGTCCCACGGTCGCCGGCACCCAAGTCAGGAAAAGGCTTTCCAAACCCTAAACCGACTCAGGCCCGACCTGGCTCCGTGCCGCATCAGCCCCCCAGCAGGGCGCCATACACGGTCCTGAGGGTCTCCCGTGGGCCCGGCCCCAAGAGCCTGGGAGGAGGTCTCAGTCGCCCCTGCCCACTAGGGCCTCCGCCCAGCGGGCAGACAGCCGGCCCACAGACGGACGAGACGCCCCGGGGGCAGGGGGAGCCGGCCCACGGGAGAGGCCGTCAATCCGGCCCCAGAGCCTGGCCGAGGCCTTCGCCCCTGCTGCTCATCTGTGAAAGGGGCCGCGGGAGGCCGGGGCTGCCCGGCCAGGAGAACCCCAAACGGGCTGCAGAGACACAAGGTGCCCGCTAGCCTCGGAGGGGGCGATTCAGGCGGAGATTGGCCGGCGGGGCCAGGCCGAGAAGGGCACTGACCGGGGGCTCTCATGGGGGGCTGGGGCGACACTGGCACTCACCGAGCAGCGCGCCCTTGAGGAAGGCAAGGGGCAGGAGGAGGCCGAAGGGCATCGGCTGGGGCAGGCAGGAGGGGCTGCCTCCCCGGGGCAGAGGGAAAGGTCGGCCCAGGAGGTCACCCAGAAGTGGGGCAGGAGGAGGATCCTGGGGGAGCCCCGAGGTTAGAGGCCGTGACCTGGGGGGAGGCTCCAGCAAAGAAGTCGGGGGAGGGGGGAGGAGCAGAGACGTACAGAGGCAGACGGGGGAGGGGGAGGGCACGGCAGACATCCCGGAGCGGCAGGGGGGCCAGGACGGCCGGCAGAGATGGTGGGGGAGGGAAGGGAGAGCCAGAGTAAGCCGGGGTCTGCCCGGGGCCTCGGACGCGGCCCAATAAAAGCCTGGGGGGGCGGAGAAGGCTGCAGATCTGGGTCCTCCGGCCGGGACTGAGCCTCTTTCCCCTCATCTATCAAATGGAGAACGGGGAGCCTGCAGCTCCATCTCTCTGGCTTCAATCCGGCTGACATCGCGGGTCTGCAGGGGCTCCGCATGCACCACCTTCTCACCCTGGAGGCAGGGCCCATTTTATCCCATTTTGCAGACAGAATGACCGAGGCCGAGAGAGATGCGAGACCTGCCGCAGGCCGCCCGGCCCCGGTACACAGCGGTGCAGCGGGGAGGAGGCCTGGAGGCGGCCCCCAAACTCCAAGGCTGGCCCCGGGCACCGGGCACAGCTGCCGGGCAGGAGCAGGGGGTGGCCCGCTACTCCGGGCTCAGTTCTCTGAGAGTGTGACAGCTACTTATGGAGGGGGCTGGGAGCCTTCCGTCCCCTGCTGGAGCTGAAGGCCAGGGAGGCCGGGGGGAGAGGAGGCCGGGGAGCACTCAGCCAGGAGCACCCCATGGGGGCCGAGCACCAAGCTGGGGGGTTTCTGAGAACAGGAGCCCCTCCCGGGCCTGAGGAGACCCGCCTGGGGCCAAGGCGTGGCCCCCATTTCTCTGTGGCCCCTCAGCTGGCCCAGAGTGTCCTCTCCCCAAGAGGAGCCCTGGCCTGGGGGGGGTCTGCTTTCTGCCGCCCTCTGCCCATGCCCCTGGGGGGGTGTTGGGTGTTCTGCTTTCTGAAGTCCCCCTCCCCCATGCCCTTGGGGGGGCTCTGCTTTCTGGCGCCCTCTGTCCCTGTGGGGGGGGGGTGTGGGGGGCTCTGCTTTCTGGCGCCCTCTGTCCCTGTGGAGGGGTGTGGGGGGCTCTGCTTTCTGGCGCCCTCTGTCCCTGTGGAGGGGTGTGGGGGGCTCTGCTTTCTGGCGCCCTCTGCCCCCCATGTGTGGGCAGCTGAGCAGGAGCCCCTCCGCCTCGGTCAGTGGGGGGCAGTGTTTGTGTCAGCAGCCCCGGGCATGGGGAGGAGGGGGCGCATGGCCCTCAGACGAGGCCCCTCCCCCCCCCCCAGTCCCCAGCCGGTGAATACACAGACGGTGGCGCTCCCCTCCCCCTCGGGTCTGGGGGAGAAGAGAAGAAGCGCTGTAAGTGACCCACAGCCCCAGGGCCAGGAGGCAGGAGGGGGTGTTCTGGGCTGCCGCCCCCATCGAAAGGCCCGGGCCCCCCCAGCCTCAAGGTCCCGACCGCCCCAGCACAAGCTGAACCTGGCCAGAGTCTCAGCTCTGTGGGCCGCCTGCACGCAGCAGGCGCTTAGTCAATGCTGGTGCACACAGCAGGTGCTTCATCATGCTGGCGAATGCACCCCCCCTTCCCCCCGGGGAGAAGAGGCCGCGCACAGCCTGGGGCCGGCCCCGGGTGACCTTGCTCACTCGGGCCCCCTCCGCGGACTCGGCCCCCTCCGGGGAGAGGAAGGGTCCCCCCCCCCCCCCCCGCCAGACCATTACTCAGAAGAGAATACTGAGACTACGTCTGGCCCCCACGGCCCGGACCACAGAGGGGGACCGCCGGATGAGGACGCCCCAGCTTACAGAGGGGAAAACTTTGGCTAGAGAAGCGAAGACCCGGGGGCAGCCACGGGAGGGGGGCAGCCCGGGCCGTCGCGACCCCCGGAGTCAGGAAGGAATCGCCCCTGGGGGGCCGGCTCCTCCCCTCCCCCTCCCCTCGCGCAGGCGCACTTACCGGGTCCCGGGGTCGGGGCCGAGGCGGGCCCCCAGACGAGCAGCCCCCGCGGGCGGTCGAGGTTGAGGAGGCAGCGGCGCTGCTTGAGCCACAGCTGCGCCGGGCCCGGCTCGGCCTCCATGGCGGCCCCTCGGCCCCGGCCCCGCGCGCTCTCCGGCCCTCGCCTCTCGGTCTCTTCACGGGCCGGGCCGGGGCGCGCGCGCGCGCGGCCGGCGCCGGGGAGGGGGCGGGGTTCCGGGTAGCGGTTCGCCCCCCCCCCCCGCCGTCAGAGATCCCCGAGGAAGCGCGGGGGCTTGCGTCACCACGTATTCAAGACCGCCCCCCCGAATTTAGGGGGGTGCGGGGTTTCCAGCCAATGAGAGGGCCGGACACTCCCGCAGAGGCGGGGCGGAGCTGAGACCCAAAGCTTAAACTTGGGGGCGGGGTAGGAGGAGGGGCAGGATGAGCCAATAAGAACGCCGGAGGGTCCCGGAGGGGCCGGGCAGAGCGCAGACAATGACTTTTCCAAAAATAGTCCGATGTGGGCGGGGCCGACGCGTAACAAAGCCGGCGGAGGGAGGGGGGGGCGGAGGAACCTGGAAGGTGAAGGAGTGGGGCCTGGGGAGCCTTCCGAGAGGCGGGCCCCGGCCGAATGCCGTCACTTTGGGCACGCCTTCGGGGCGTGGCCATGCCGGGGTGGGGGGCCGTGAGGGGCCGAGGAGGTAGCCGTTTCCATGGAGCTTCCTCCACGCTGCTCCTTCGCTGCTTGGAAACCTGGATTAAGCTCCTACTGTGTTCTAGTCCCGGGGCCTGCGGGTGCAGCTCCGCCTCTGGAAGGGAAGGGGGCAGGCCGGCAGGGTGAAGTGTGCAGCTGGATTTGAACTCGGGCCTTCCGGCTCCCGGCCGGCTCGGACGTGGCTGCCCCGGGCACAGCCGGCCCGGCTCGTCCGTGTGGCCCAGAAAACAGAGCCCACTATGGCTGAGCGAGACACAGGGAGGGCCGGCCCCCGGGCCTTTCCCGGCCCTTGCACCCCTTCCCTGCCGGGCCGCTCACCCCCAGCTGGCCCGATGAGGCCTGAGCTCTCCAACCGAGGCTGGGGAGAGCACCAAGACCCAGCAGGGGCCTTGGGGGAGCCCTCTGTCCTCTGGGGCCCTGGGATAGAGAGAAGCCCCCAAAGGGCCAGCACTCCCGGTGGGACGCTGGAAAAAGGAGGGTGGGCCTGAGTTTCCCTGCCTGTAAAAGGAGAAGGACGCAGGTGTGCCGCCCCCTCTGCCTCCAGGTGTGTCACACACCTGTGGTGGTTCAGGGTTTTTCCTCTATGTGCTTTTCTTTGTTACCAAGATCTCTTCTGGGTGGAGGGAGGGAAGGAATGCTTTTGGAAAAGAAGGTAATACAAAAACAAAAAGCATCAAAGTCAGGCCAGCTGCCAAGCCCTTTACTAGCGTCTCCTCCTAAGCGCTCCACAGCCCCGGGGGAGGAGAGGCCAAGGTTATCCCCATTTCACCGAGGAGGAAACTGAGGCAGACAGAGCTCACAGCTAGTACGTGTCTGAGGAGGATTTGAAACCTGGGCCCCGGAACTCCCGGTATCCCCCGGGCCACCCATGGCCTTCAGCATTTAAGTACCTTCCCAGAATACTGACCCAACACCTCTGCCGAGCTAAAAGGCCGGGATGCCAGGCCCAGAAATGGGAAAAACAGTCTGCTCTCAAAGATCTCCGAGACACTCCCATTCACAGGGCAGGAACCCGGGGAGGGAAGCTTATCTGTGGCAGGCAGATAAGTACTCCTAAGATTCTTATCTTCCCTAATACTGTTTACATCTCGGATTCTGCCCCCTAGGATTCTGCCTCGGAGTCCGCTGGGACTCAGCCGCAGACCGTGGAAGGGACGGGGCGGCCTTACCCGAGGGTCCGGAGCCCCCCAGTTCCCATGCCCATCGGAAGGAACAAGCTTACTGCATCATGATACCGAGATGTCATTTCCCGATCAGACTACTCCTCCCTCGTCGGCTCCACAGCTGTGCGGGCCAGATTTTTCTCCGGTGCTTCAACCCGAGCAACATCATGCAACAGGCTGAATGCAAATGCAGCTGTGAGAATCCACTGGCCTCTATTAGCCAGAAGTTAGAGATCTGCAAAAATAATGCCATTGCTCACTGTTTTTGGATTCTGAAAAAGTCATTTTGTATTAAAATGTTAGACCCGTCGTGAGTGAGTTTATTACTGTTGTCGCTGAATATTTTTCAATTTTACCTATTTTAATTTCTAGTATGATTCCTCTTGCACAAACCCACATAAAACAGTCTGGGGTGCTCAGTGATTTGGGGGCTCAGGCCCCCCAAAGTGTGAGAACCATTGATACAAAGCAATACCACTAGGCAGGCCCAGCCTATGTGTTCCAGTTCCAAATTTAGGACTTTCTGCACTTGTCCATGGCCTCTGGAGCTTCCCCCAGGCCCGTTCAGTAGCCCTCTCCTTTGCCCCTACCCTTAATTCTGACCCACTTTCTTTATTAGACATACTGACTGTCCCCAGTTCTATTCTAAGACTTGGGCCTGGGCCCAGCAGTTACTGACCAATGACAATCACTCTTACCCTTGCCCTAAGGATGGGCTTTCCCATCTGCCCTGCTGCTGCACCCTCCAGACCCCTGGGTATCCCATGAGCCTGAAGGATTCCCCAGATGGGTCATCTGTCAGGCAGTCGAAGCACCTCCCTCCCCATTAGAACTGGGGGTCTCTGAGGGTATGAACTATCTGACATACTATCTGCATCAATATTTAATGATGTGCCACAAGGGATTCATCTTTCCTTGCCTCCTTTCCTCCTTGTCCCTTGTCTCCTTCCATTCCTTCTTCCCTCCCTCACTTCTTTTTCCCTTTCTCTTTTCCATATAAGGTCCCTGAATATGGCGCTGCCTCAGAAGAGGTAGCTGATCAAGCCTCCAACTCAGCATTGATGATGGCTGGGATCCCCTAAGGGCCCATGAGAGCTGCCTTTGATGGAGGTGATTCAGTGTTCTCAAGAGCTCCCCCAAAAGCTAGAAGGTTGGGGCTGGTGACAAACAGGATTACCTTGAACTCCAATAGCCTTCAGAAAACAGTCTGTAGGAGGTGGCCCTTGCAGAGATCTGGGGCTAATTCCCACCCTCAAAGCGTCCAATTGAGGCAGGGACTTGGGATGGCCAACATTAAGTGGAGTCTATTAGAGAAGGCCAGACGGGAGCCAGCCGGGCTCTGCCCAAGGGGAGGGGAGCTGGTCCTCAAAGGCCCCATGGGGAGGCTTTTCTGGGGCCACAGCAGCTCAAGAATGGTTGAGGGGGCAGCAACCACACCAAAGAAAACAGAAACGGGAAGTACTGAAGGCTGACTCGTGACTCACCTTAAAAGCAAAGATCCAACCACCCTCAACCATTGAAACTCTCCTAATTGGGGTAGCTATGTCCTATAAACGGACGCCACGGGACTGTCTGCATTGATCTCACAGGGGCCCATCTGCTCCATAAAATACCCTCCCTTGTGTTACCCCCCGCCCCCAGTGAATGCTCCATAATTATCATCAAATAGTAATGGTCTCGTTTGCCTTTGTGGGACTGTTGCTCCGTGTGTGTGGTCTTAGCATGGAGGGGATCTGCGATGGGGGCAGAGGACCTCGTGGCTGTCCCCAACAAGGGCGTCCAGGATCTCGAGCCTCCGGGTATGATCCTGGGGGTCTTCCTTGCAGTGCTGCCCCCTTCCCACCAAAAGCCATCTCCAAGAGCTGAGAATCTTCTCGATCAAAGAGAGTGGCCACAGAACTTGGTCTTCCCAGAGAACACAATGCACTCTTCAGAATACCTGAGATAAGATCTCCACTGCTCCAGAGGAGCAGGAAACTGTTCTGTGGGGCAACAGGTGCTGGAAGGTCAGGGAAATGACAGGCACTGCCTCCTGCCCTGTTTCTTCCTGTGCTGGCACCCCGGCCATGGCGCTCCAGCTTCTCTCTTAAACTGGGTTCTGGGAGCTGGCCCGGAGGCTCCCACTTCTCTGCCTGTTCATGAAACCTTGCATTCATTGGGCTTGGGCAAAACTAGGGTCACAGCAATATGTGTGGGAGAATGGCCCGGGAATGGCCAGGAAACTCCCTGGTCTCTGAGGAGAGGGGCAGCTTCATCCCATATTTTCTTTACCCTAGGACCCCCCAAAATGTGAGCTCCAGGGAGGTCAAGGTCAAGGCCAGGTTTCTCCATGAGGAGTAGAAAGGTATAGGTTTACAGAGGGCCCAAAGAAAACAATCTCCATCTCCCATAATCCTCTTCTGCAAGTTTGATATTGAAAACATAAAGGCTGAGTGCCCAGGGCCAGGTGTGCGGGCAGACAGGAACAGCTGGATCTTTGCTGTTATCCCCTTACTTTCCTCAGTCTGAGCCAGCCACAGAACGGACAACAAGCCCTGGTTGGCCAAGTTGCTTGCCATCTCTGAGTTGTATGACCTCTCGGTGAACATTTAAGCCTCAGCTCCTGTGACCTGGGTCCAACTGCCCCCGGCACGTCCCTGACTTAGAGAAAGGAGTCCTGGGCAGCCAGAAAGGGCCCACGCGCCTCTCCCAATCCTTCAGCTCCCCCGAGCCCCTGAGGAGCATGGTGTCCACATCTCTCCTGAGGATATCTGTCCCAAGGACGGGCATTTAAACTCAGGCATTTAAACTCAGACCCTCAGACTCCAAACTGGACTGAGTGATTAATAGCTGTACAAAGTGGGGCAAACTCTCTTGGGTCTCTTTTTTTTTTTTTTTTTTGAGGCTGGGATTAAGTGACTTGCCCAGGGTCACACAGCTAGGAAGTGTTAAGTGTCTGAGACCAGATTTGAACTCAGGTCCTCCTGAATTCAAGACTGGTGCTCTAGCCACTGCGCCACCTAGCTGCCTCCTCTTTGGGTCTCTTAAAGAGCGAGTCAACATGTGCACGAATGTCTGTGGCAGCCCTCTGTAGTGGCCAGAAATTGGAAATGGAGTGGACGCCCATCAGGGGGAGAATGGCCGAATAAGTTACGGTATATGAAGGTTATGGAATACTATGGCTCTGTAAGAAATGACCAGCAGGGTGAATACAGAGAGGCCTGGAGAGACTGACATCCACTGATGCGGAGTGAAACGAGCAGGACCAGGAGAGCATTGAACACGGAAATAACAATATTATACGACGATTAATTCTGATGGACGTGGCATCTCAGCAGCGAGATGATTCAGGCCATTTCCAACGGTCTTGTGATGGAGAGAGCCACCTACCCCTAGGGAGAGCACTGGGGGGCTGAGTGCGGCTCACAACCTAGAATTTTCTCCTTTTTGTAGTGGTTAGTTGCTTGTTTTTCTTTTCTTTCTCATGGTTTTTTCCTTCTGATCGGATTTTTCTTGCGGAGCATGAATAAGATGGAAATAAGCTTAGAAGAACTGCACACGTTTAACCTGCATGATTGCTTGCTGTCTTGGCGGGGGGAGGAGGGAGACAAGGTTTTGCTGACTGTTGAAAAGTACCTTTGCTTGTGTTTGGAAAAACAAAATACGATTGAAAATAAATAAAGCTCAGCTAGGGGAGAACAAAAGAGGGTCCCGGGGACATGGGAGCTGTCTGCGAGTCTGGCTTCAGTCCCCTTCTTTGGGATCTCATTTCTGGTGTTCCGGCTCGTTTCCTGCTTCTGGTCCCTGGGGAGTCTCCGCTCCCTTTCCATAAGGGTTCTGGTGAGAAAAGGCCTCGGGGTGCTGTTATGAGTGACCCAGAAATGTCAGGCGGGCCCAGTCTCGGGCTATGCCCTTTGTGATGAACCCTCCCTGGGCCTGAAGCACAAGCTGCCGCCTCCGTCATCCTGGGAGCCAGGTGCCCCTCCACCCCCACATGTAATCCATCACTCCATCCCATCAGCCCTCCACCCCCTCACTCACAGAGGCAAAGGCACGCAGTGACCTCACACAAGCTAGTGTCCTGCTGCCACCCAGCCGCGTGTCTCCCCTCACTCCCCGTCCCTGGGTCCTGTGGTTCTGAACAGCCACCCAACGGCAGCCCCCAGAACCGCTGCTTCTCAGAGTCCATCACCAGCAGACCCCGAGTGCACCCCCCGCCGTCTTCTGGCTTCCTCTCTTTTTACATATTCAGCGACTGAGGCACAGGGGTGGACTCCCCAGGTCCCTGAACTCCAGTTCAGCGCCCTTTCCACCGAAGCTGGGTTTCTTGACATGAGTAAGGGAGCTTTACAAAGTATTGCGAATTGCCTTCCACCGTGATGGGTGGTTTCCTTTGCCATCCTGAGCGGTTTCTTCTGTGCATCCACAAATCCGATTGTGGGAAGGGTCCGCCCCGGACGGCATGCCCAAGGGGTCCTCGGCACACATCTGTGTGTCACGGGGGCAAGGGCCCGGCTCTGAAGGGGGAGACGGGGAGGGGGCAATGGCTTTTTTCTCCCCCAAATTGGGTGCGAGCCAGAGGGCAGAGCTGGAGTTATTGGACAGATTACTTAACTTGTGAAAAGAGCTGTGGGCAGCCTCTGGGAGAAAGAAAGGAAGGATAAAAGAAAATGTTTAGATGAAAACAGTGAGGCATGAGGAAAGTATTTAAAGGAATTCTTCCTGCTTTGATCCCCTGCTGCCAGGCCCCAGGGAGGGTCAGGCGGTGCCCTTTGGGGGGCAGCTGCCGCCCAGGTATCATTAGTGAGGGGTGAAAGGGACGGGACTCCAGGAGAAGTGTCAGGTTATGTGCTGAGTGATAGCTCACTGCCAGCTTTTCTCACAGGCCCAGTTTGGGGGCTAAGACACCGGAGGGACGGCCCCTGGGCCGGGGCCTCCTTCCCCATGCGGGGTGTCTCGCTGCTTTGTCTCCCGGGCACACGCTCAGCGCTGTGGACCCCAGGGTGCGGGCCGGACTTGCGGGGCCCCTTTGCTCCCAACCAGGAGGGGGGTTCTATGGGCTTCTCCCGGCATCCCTTCTGCCCCTGCTTGGGGCCCTGGAGGTTTTACTTCCTTAAGAGCTCCTCCCCTGGATCCCAGCGAGCAGCGCCAGGCCGGTCCCGGAGAAGCGGACAGGTTTTACTGGGCTGCCGGCTTTTTCTGTTGACTTTGAATCTCTGCTGCCAAAGGTGGATCCCCTCGGGTAGGAGGCCGGGGACAGGGGAGGAATGTTTGCAAAAGCACGAGAGCCCCTCCGGGAACTTCACCGGTGACCCTGAGGACACACCAAGGGCACAGCCCCTCCCGGGCTCCTCCGGGGGCTCGTGGGGAGTCCTTAGAGCAGCTGGCCCCCTGCTGCCGGGCTTCTGGCCTTCACCTTCCGCTCGGACTCCCCAGCCCCGAGGGGCACTGGGCCCCCCAGCCCCCGGAAAAGCTCGCCCCTTTCTGGCTCCTGCCATCCTCCTGTCACCGTCTCACCCAGCCCCCAGAAGACAAGGCATCGGGACTAGACCGAGGTACCCATCTGGTGCCCCCCAAACGGGGGCTGAAATACAGAGCAGCGCCGTTCCCGACCAGTCCGTATCCCCGCCACCTAAACCGGCCCGTGACCTTCCCTGAGCTGGAGGCCTGCCACCAGCCAGAGCTCTCTGGGCCAGCGCGAGATTGGCTCCTTCAGCCCCCGGGAGAGGCCAGACCCAGGAAACAAGGCCGAGGCCCCTGAGCCCGCAGGGAACCCCCATGGCAGTCCCGTGCAGACTGAGGCTAAGGGTTGCAAACAGCGGGGGAGGCTGGATCCTGGCCGTCCCACGGGCCGCGTGGTCCTGGCGGGGAGCCGGGGACGCGGGAAGCCCCCTCGCTCCCCCGGGGCCCTTCCTCGGTTTCCTCCTCTGGAAAGTGCCCGGCTGGCGCTGGGGTCCCCGCCCTGCCCGCCCGCCTCTTCCATGGAAGATGAGGTGCTTGGGCTGGACCTGCTCTCCTGGGGAGGGCCTGGAGGGTGAGTCAGCAGGGAGGGGCTCTCCCAGGCCATAAATAAGCAGGGCTTTTCCCACACGGGGGGGGGGGGGGGGGGGGGGGGGGGGGGGGGGGGGGGACTGGGTCCTGGGGAGGGGAGACTCAGAGCCAGCCTCTGTGAGTGGGAGGGACGACCTCGGCCTCCTTCCTTCCCTCCGGGGCCAGTGCACAAGAGGAAGGGGCCAGGGGGCTCCTAGTGGAGGGGCACAAGCGTGGGGCTGAACGATGGCCCGGCTGGCCCAGTGGGGCCCCTCAGAGGCAGGCTGCCGACCTCCACTGTCCCCCCAAAACAAGGGGCTCTCGGCGCTTGTCTCTGCTGGCTTCTCGGGCCCTCCGGCCGCCTCCTCCCAGGGCCCTCTAGGGCCTACAGAGGATAATATTCAAAGTCCTTGGCATTTGGGCCCCTTCTGGTGTGGCTTCCAGCCAGCCGCCCTTCACACGCTCCCTGGCTCAGGGAAGGGCCAGCCTCCGGCCCTTGGCCAATGAGCCCCCAAGTCCAGATGGCCTCCCCGCTCCCTTTGCCAGCCTCTGGGACCCCCATGGATGAGAATGCCCTTTTCCTGGTATTCCTGGGGACTCCTCTGCCCTTGCCGCCCTTACTTAGGGGAGTGGAAGGAAGGTCCTTGAGGGCGGGGTCTCTTCCCCTTTCTGTCTCTGTAGGCCCCGCACCCCCACCCCCACTGGGCTTGTAACCTGAGGGTGGATGGAGCTGGCTGTGAGAGCTCCTCACGGAGCAGGGGGGTTCCAGGGAGGGAGGGAGGGAGGCCCTCCCGGCTCCCTCCGACGTCTCTCCTGCCGGGCTCATGCTGACCCGGAAGGACGCCATCTGTCCTGGCACTCACCTGGACCACCAGCTCGGCGGCTGCTTCCCAAGGTGCGGCCCCTCTGGCCTCGGGCGGGAGGGTCCCAGAGCGAAGGGGGGGACCCCCGCGGGGTCTCGGGTCTGCTTCGCATGAGCCGGGTCGGCCCCGAGAAGGAGCGGACTGGGTCCGGGGCTCCCGTGGTGACGGGCCTGCCCGTATACAAAGCACTTTCCTCACAACCACCCTGGGAGGGAGCACAAAAGACAAAGGAGATGTCCCTGCAACCAGTGAAGGAGCCGGGCCCGGGTCACACAGCAGTCAGTGGCCCAGCCAGGATCCCTCCCACCTCAGGCTCTGGTCTTTGCCACCCCCCGGGGCCCTCAGAACCGGGCCTGGTCCGGGCTCTTCCCAAATCTGCAGGCTCGGGCCCAGGCCCGAGAGCCGAGCCTGGCCAGGGCAAGGACGCGGCTCCCGCAGGGCTTCCCCCAAGCCCATCCCGTGCGCCCCCGCGTGTGTGACCCTGGGCAACTCACTGACCCCCGCCGCCTCCGCCACAGCAACAAAAACCAAACCACCCAAACCGGCCCTCAAGTCCATCTGGGCAGAATTTCCTATAAACGCCTGCTTCCCAGCTAAGTCCCCCCCGGCCCTGGCTCTGCTCCTCTGTCTGCCCACGGCCGGCCCGAGCCACCCCCCCGGCCCCTCTCTCCCACCCAGGCAGGACTCTCAGAAGCCCCCACCCCCTCTCCCGAGTGTCCCGGTCCTGCGAGGCACCAGCTGCCCCACTCTCCTGCGCTGCCCCCTTCAGGGTCGTCCCTCTCTCGCCCGCCCGGCCTGGCACGGTGCCTGGCGCACAGTAGGTGCTTAAAGGGTGCCCCTGGCTAGGCAGATGTGCAAAGCACCAGGGCCAGTCTGTGAGTCCCAGTGAATGACGGCCACCCCACCTAGTGGCCAAAGCGGGTGAATCGTTTTCAGAGAAGTGGGAGAAGTCGGAGTGCTCTCTGGTCACAAAGCTTCTCTTGGGGCTGCCCGCTGGATGTACCAAGGGGGGAACGCTGGCGGTGTCCTGGCCACCCGCGGGGCCGGGGGCGCAGGGGGAAGGCGGCCGGACGGCTCCACACTCCCCCCTTGGGGCAGGAAGAATCCTTGGGGACCCCCAGAGTCTGTCCGGCTCCTCTGTCTCTCAGAGTGCTCTCGAAGTGGTCCGGGAGGGGAGGCTGGGTTGAGGTCCCGGACCCTCACAACAGCCCTGAGGGGCAGCCAGGGCCCGGAGCCCTCTCCGGCCATCCTGCTCGGAGGCCTGCCACGCGGCCCGCTCCCCAGGCCCGGCCCAGCTCCTTCCAGCGGTGTGGCCAGTCCCCCCAGGCCCGGCCCAGCTCCTTCCAGCGGTGTGGCCAGTCCCCGTCACTCAGACTCCTTCTCTGGGATGCTCAAGGGGAGATTCCCCCCAGGGCCCATGGGACATAACCTGTGGGGCCCTCGTTCCAGGTGTCCCCCCCCTTCACCCTGACAGGCAGGGCCCCCACTGTCCCTTGTACTGGACTTCTGCACGCTCTGCAAGCACTGCCCCGGGCCTGGGGTTCTCTCTTCCTCCTCCTCCTGCTCCTGGGCTCTCCCCTCCCAAGGCTTTGCTCAAATCCCATCTTCTTCCTGGAGTCTTAGCCTCCAGGAGCCTCCGTGGACCTCAATCCTTCATCTGCCAAAGGAGGGGACCGACCGGGGCCCTTCCCGCGTGGCTGGCGGTCCCGTGATCCCCGCTGCCTGGGCCCTCCCAGTACTCCCAAGGCGCCCGGGGCTCTTTCCCTGTTGGGGCCCTAACTTTCAGAGCGGCAGCAGTGACCGCCGGCATCTCCACAGACCTGCCAGACTTCGAGCGTCAGCAGCTCCTTAGGGCAGGACTGTTGTTTCTTAGGTGCTCTAGGGCCTGGCCAGCGCCTGACCCGTAACAGGGCCCGGTAAATGTTTTCTGCAGCATTCCTTGATCTTTCTGTCCTTCATCTTCCCTGCGCGTTTGTGCGGCCCATTCCCGTTCTCTCCGGGCTTTTGCACGTTCAAGGGCTTCATTTCCTTCTTTTTCCCCTCTTTGAGAATTATCTTTTTTTATTATTATAGCTTTTTATTGACAAAACATATGCACAGATACTTTTTCAACACTGCCATTTTTCATACCATTTTTCAACACTGCAGCACTTCTGTCCCAACTTTTCCCCTCCTTCTCCACCCCCTCCCTTAGCTGGCAGGCAGCCCCACACATGTTCAAGCGCTTCATTTCCTTCTCGCTGCCATCCTCCCCTGCTGGGCTCGTCCTCCTGATTCTCCTGGTGGCCCTTGACCCGGACCTTTCCTTCTAATCTTGCTGCCCCATGCTGGTCCTGACACGCTGGCTCTGCTTTCACTTCCCACAGTCCCAGAATGTGGGCGTTTCATCAAGCACCTATTGCCATAAAGGCCGGCTGGGGCAATCTGTGGCACCTTAACCAGAACAGGGAGAAGCTTGGAATGGCTTCCATGTGGCTGACAAGGAAAGAAGAGAGACCCACCAGGCCATTCAGCCTCCTGCTGGCTCTGGAAGCAGACCAGGAGCTAAGTCCGTGCTGACTGCTGGCCTTCCTTCTGGCCCTCCTGGGTAGGCGGAGGGGATCCAGCGGGACGGGGAAGACCAGCAGGTGTTCCTGGGGCTCACAGCAGGGCCCTGCGATCCTGAGGCTTCTGGTCTGCTCCCCCGGGCTCCAATCCGAGCCCTTACTTCCAGGACACGGGCCTTGCACATGTACACACTCAGAAGGCGGCCCACGGCTGACACAAACATGGAGTTCTACACTTGGGTTCAAAGATCAGCCTTGCCGCATCAAGACTTGGGGCCGCCAGCGGCCACCGTGACTTGTCTCCTTGCCACTGGACTCTGGCGGCTCTGGGGACAGGAGTGGGGCTCATGGCTTTGTGTGCCTCTGACTCCCTTAAATCCAATCCAAGTCAAGGCACGTTCACTCCTGGGTCTGTATCCCAGAGAGATCATAAAAGAGGGGAAAGGACCCGCCTGGGCAGGGATGCTTGTAGCAGCCCAAGGAACTGGAACCCGATGGACGACCATCACCCGAGGAACGGCCGAATGAGTGATGGAATGTTATTGCTCTATAGGAAATGGCGAGCAAAAAAGCCTGGAAAGACATGATGCTGAGGGAAAGGAGCTGAACCAGGAGAACAAGAAGACGGTGCGACGATCAGCTGTGATGACGTGGCTCTTCTTGGCAATACGGTGATCCAGGACAATTCCAATGGCCTTGGGAATGGAAAGTCCCAATCACATGCACAGAGGGAACTATGCAACTGAACGTGGATCAAAGTATAGCATTTTCACCTTTTTTGTTTGTTTTTCTTTCTTATGGCTTTTTTTTTTCCCTTTTGGTTTGATTTTTTTTTTTTTTGTACAATATGACAAATAGAGATTAAAAAGATTTAGCAAAAAACAAATATAGTTTAAAAGGATTGCATATATTTAACCTATATCAGATTGCTTGCTGTCTTGGGGAAGGAAGGAGAAAAATTTAGAGCACAACATTTAAAAAAAATGACTTTTGAAAATTATTTTTACATGTATTTGGAAAATAATACTACTGAAATTGAAATTGTGACACCCCGTGATGCTACAGGTCCTCTTCAAGAACGAAGGACAAACAATACAATAAGCGGTCCAGCAGCAGGGCTCCTTTCTTGTTCTGACCACTTCTGCCTGCAACCTCTGGAGTTGGCGGCCAGCTTTTGGGTCCAAGGGATGGAGCAGTGGAGGGGGAGAAGGCTGTCAAAGGGAATAGAGCTTCTTCCCAGAGGTGGGAGGGGGCAAGTGATTTCTTTTCAGTGTCCTTAGAGCAAGAGGGCTGGGTGAGGTCCCTTCTGGTTCTTCACCCGGTCACCTAGCAGATGACCCCTGAGGCTTGCTGAGGAAAGGGCATCGGAAAGCTTGTGCGGGATCCAGACACAAGTATTTATTGCTTGAGCCCAGCCGGCCCGCTGTCCCCAGCTCTAAGTGGGCCTGGAGGTGGCCATCAATTCAGAGTGATGCTTAGGCCGAACCCATTAACCCCCTGCAAACAAGAATGGCCAGCCCCCCATGAAAAAGCCTAGGATGATGAAAGATCAATATGATTTTTAGCAAAATTTCAGGAGCCAAAATGTATTTCAACTCCAGTAGTTTTTCATTTTGCCAGGGCCTCAGGAGTTCAGTGATCATAACTCTTCTCAATGGAAAAATTCCATAGGAGCAGAAATTTCTAAGAATATTATAATACTATTTCACTGTTATATAACGCTTTCTGGTTTGCAAAGTGCTTTCTCAATGGACCCTCACCAGGACCCAGCGAAACAGGCAGGACGCTGCTTGTGACCAGTTTTCAGTGAAGTCCAGGACACCCAGACTTTAAGCCGGAGAGCCAGGCCCCCAAGCCAGGGGTTTGGATCCTGAGACAAGGGCTCTCTGTGCCCAGTGGAGCAGCGTCCCAAGTATAGCCCTCTGCTTGTGTCTCTCGGGGTATGAATCAGGGCCCTGTTTGTCACCCGCTGGTTTCCTTAAACATTGGTGAGTCAGCTTTCTTGGCCAGTGTCTCTGTCGATAAAGTTCCACATATGCTAGTATTTCTGCCTAACTTCTTTTTGCTTTCAGAGCAATCGATTTAAACTATAGCAGGAGGAAAAAATACCCACAAGTGCAGATTTATTGATAGCAGCTCTTTTTGGGATGGCAAAGAATTGGAAACTGAGGAGGTGTCCGTCAATTGGGCATTGGCTGAACCAGTTAAGGCGTATGAATATGACAGAATTTGTTGTAGTTTAAGAAAGGATTAAGGGGATGTTTTCAGAAAAATCTGGGAAGATGTGTAGGAACTGATGCAGAGAAAAGCGAACAAACTCAGAAAAGTTTAGACAACAACAAAAATATTGTAAAGACAAACAACTTTCAGAGACTTAGGAATTCTGACGGGCATAATGAGCAACCACATGTTCAGAGGATTTATGATGAAACCTGTTCCCCAACTCCTGGCAGAGAAATAGTACAGAGGGAGGGAAGGAGAGACAGCAAGCTAGTCAGGATTTAAACCCTAGTCTTTGGACTTTAAGTTCTTTCCACTATATTCCATAGCAGGGCTTCTTAAATTGACGTTCTCAGATTTTAGGGAATCTGTGATCTTTGATAACTAAAAAAAATCACTTCTGCACAGTGAATAGAGTGCTTGTTTTAGAATAGGGAATACTTGATTTCAAATTTGGCCTCAGTCCTGGCTCACGTCTGCCTCAGTTTCTTCATCTGTAAAATGGGGATAATAAATAGCATTTCCCTTTCAGGGTTGTCATGAGGATACAAATGATTTCATGTCTGTAAAGTGCTTTGCAACCCCCAAAGTGCTGAATAAATACTTGCTAGTATTGTAGTCTTTAACTTGTTTTCCCTGTGATCTGTTATGATTTCAGAACTGCGTCTGAGAAGGAGGCCACAGGGTCCCCAAACTTCTTTTCAGGCTGGATATCAGAAAACATTTTCTAATTATCTGAGTCACCCCAAAGTTGGGGATGCACTGGGGTGGCAAGCTTCTGGCCACCGTCAGCGGTAGACTGGTTGAATCTGCCAGGTGGGCTGCAGCATGAATGAGGTTTTTGTTAAAATATAAAGTGGACTTGAGTGCCTCCGGCATTCATCCCAACTCTGAAATCTTGTGATTGTGAACTAGAGGGATCCTGGTTCTTAAGAAGGGGAAGGAGGGAGGAGGAGGAGAAGAGAGTCAGAGAGAGAGGAGGGCACTGAGCCCACAGAATAGGGAGAGACGTGGCCAGATGAGAGCATGCATGAAGAGGAACTGGGGGTGGATGGAGCTGACGAATGTACCCCATGGGACCTCGGGCAAGTCACTTAACTTGTTTGCCTCAGTTTCCTCAAAAACAAAAGGAGCAGAATAAGAATTCTTACATCCCAGCGATCATGTACAACACTGGATAATTAATAAGTGTTTATTCCTTTCCAGCCTACCGTTGAGCAGTTTCCCTTTAGGAGTGTAAAGGGGCTCCTAGAAGATTGGTGGAGATGAAGTTTGAGCTTGTTCTCAATGCCCCTTGATACAATGGATACCTCTTCAGGAGCAGATCCTGCTTCTCAAAGCACTGAGATATAGAGATTTTCCTGGGGGGGGGGGGGCAGTCACAGAGAGAAAACCTGCCTTTTGACCTGGCTAGGTATGAGCCCAGAATGCTCTGTGCAGATCTTGGTGGTGGTTTTCTATTGACCCTGGGGCAAGCTACCTGGCCTTGCTTTCCAACCTCCCTACCCCTCTTGCCCAGGACCTTTCATATGTGTATATGGTGACATCCCTTTAGACACCGTGGCCTCCCAGCTCCTCGGCCACACTCCCCTGACCATCACCTTCGTCGCACTTCAGCTCCAGCCCTGGCGCTGTCTCCCTGATTCCCCACTCTGTTTCATCTCCTTCTGTCCTCCCATCCCTCTCTGAGGCTCCCTCTTCTCCTGATGCCCTTGAGGACTCTTGCCCGAGTCCCACAAGCAGGGAGGTAAGAAGCAGGATTGGAAGTCAGGGCCCGGGGCTTGACCGGCCTCTTCCCGGGCTGCCTGTTTCTCCGTGGGTACCCTTTGTCTCCTTGGCCTTTGTGCTTGTTTTGTTTCACCTCGTCATCTCTATGGAAGGGACCTTAGCCCCTCTTCTCACAAATATTAGGGCATGGAAGCTCAGAAGAGTCCTCAACACTTCAGGGCCCCACACAGAGGAAACCCAGGCCTCTCCCTCCTAGGTCAGGTTTCTACTCTGAAGCACAGGGATCCTGCTATGGACAAAAATGCAGGTAGCGGAGGGCTAGAAAGCCCACCCAGGGGTGTTATTTTCACTATGGAAATCCCTTTTTTTGGTCTCTATAAACTTCAGAATACAAGGGCAAACCTCAGGTGTGTATATTTGCCCGCACAATACTGGAATTAGAAGTCAGGGGAGACTGGCATTCAAATAGCACTCTGAAGAGTGGCAAGAGCCAGCCAAATCACTCCACCTCTGAGCTGTTTCCTCCTCTCTACGAGGATATCCCAGTGTCTTCTGGCCTTCAAGGCCTGCTCCCCAAGTCTATCTGCCTGCTCTATTTAATTCCACCTCTACTTCTGCCTTCCACATGACACCTCACTCCAAGTGTGTTCCTCTCTCAATCCCTTTATTTCCACCTCTCTGTCCTGCTCTTTCCCATCCTTCCACACAGGGTATTCTGACCTTGGTAAAGAACCTTTCCCCCTTTCCTCCCTTCCTTTTCAAGCTATTCTTTCCATTTTTTTTTTTTTTTTTTGCCTGTGGAGCTTTTCCCAATCTCCAAGGAAATATGATGCTCTTCTTCTTGTTCTTCACGGCCCTTTGCCCAGAATCTGCTTTGTACTGATGACAACTTCCCATGTAGATCCTAATTCTGCCTCACTGTCATACTCATCAGACAAAACTTCTTGTAGTGGACCAGGCCGTCTGCCTTTGCATCCCCACCACAGACACAGGTTTTTACACAAACTAAAGACTTGAAGTTTGTTCAGTTGAAGTGGACAGTAGGGATATTTGCTTGATGCTCAGATAACCATGAGATGATGTCAAACTGGGTAGCCAGGAAGGTGAGAGAATTAGAAATTGTTTCATATATTGACTTGGGAGGTGGGAGGCAATCCATCACTGAAGTTCTTCAAGCAAAGATTGGCTGACCCTCTGTTGGGGATCCTGGGGAGGAAATTCCTATCCTGTTATGCATCGGACAGATGTCTTCCTGCTTTCAGATTCTGTGGCTCCAGTCAGGCGTAGACCAAAGTAAGTGCTTTGTCACATTGATCCACAAATACCTTCTTTGATAAAATCAAGGCTGGTAGAAAATATGAAAAGGAAAAGGGAAGAGATGACCTCTAAGGTTACTTCTAGCTCTAAAGGTCAATGATTCGGGGGCATTGTAGACAGCTTTTTCTTCTCCTTGGGATTCCTTTTATTTCTTCAATAAGCACCGCTGGCATTCAGAGTCCTGGCAGAGGCCCAGGAGGCAAAAAGCTTTCATTTAATTCTTTTTCCTTTAATGGGAGTGAAGTTGCATGGATATTATCAGGGCCTGTGATGTGTGGGGCACTCATCAAAATATGAATACTTTTTTCTCCCATGCAAAAAGTGGCAGCAAGCAAATTGCCTGAATGTCATTGTTTCATTGAAACATGATTTCAAAACCGCATTTTCCCCCCTTTGAAAAGTCATTTCAGCGCAAGAGCAAGGAGGAGAATCTGGCTATTTGTATAGCCCAGTGCAGAGAGGTGAACGCTGTCCTTTGTTTGAGGCAGTGTTTAGAAAAGGCTGGCTCATTTTTGCCTTGAAAAGATGCAAGAAATATGCAGGGGGCGGTGGAGTGGATTTATCTCTGGCCACAAGATGAATAAGGGAACAATCCATGAATTTTTTTTTTGTTGTTTTAATTTTTAAATTATAGCTTTTTATCGACAGAACACATGCATGGGTAATTTTCAGCATTGTCCCTTGCATTCACTTCTGTTCCAACTTTTCCCTTCCCTTCTTTTACCCCCTCCCCTAGATGGCAGGCAGTCTCATACATGTTAAACATGTTAAAGTATGTCTTAAATACAATATATGTGTACACATCAGGACAGTTCTCGTGCTGCACAAGAAAAATCACAATCCATGAATTCTTGAGCTGCAGTTGAACCATTTAGTAAATGGATCTGTCTTGAGGATTTTCTTATGACTGATAATAATACAATTCTAGAATTGCCCATAGATGCTTAACATAGTGGGAACATGTCAATATGGCATCATGTGAAACCCTGAAAAAGCGAACAAGGAGAAAACAGAGAGGAAATTGTACTGATATCTCAAGCACATTGCTTGTTGATTGACAATGAACGTGCAGTTATTTAATCTCTAAGTTGTGTCCAACTACCTGGAAGCTTGAAGAGTCACCTTTTGGCCAAGGTGGCTCATGTCTTTTTTTTCCCCCTCAACTTGCACCTCTCAAATTTCCTGCATTTAGACGCAAGGCATTCTGGGATTCTGATACTTCAGCTTTCTTAAATGCTCCTTTCCCCATTACAACTCCACTGTTGCTGAAGAGGTGAAAAGGGACCATAGCTGTTTTCATAGTCATAGGTTTAACAGTGGGAAAGGACAAGAGAGGTCATCCAACTTCCTAATTTTATAGATGGGGAAACTGAAGCCCATGTAACTTACTCAAGTTGCATAAAGGAATATGTGGTATAACTGAGATTGAAATTTAGGTGTCCTAACTCCAAATTAAGTATTTTTTCCCAGTACCATACTAATGCCAGATGAAGACAAAGAATCAGGCACTCTAAAGACTATATTTCTGTAACCATCTTTAAGGTTAGTGCCACAGAAAGCAGTCTGTCATTGTCTCTGTCCTCATGTCCTTTCCAGTTTGTTGTCACAGAGAGATGAAGGCATCTAATTCAACTGACACCAGAAAGAGAATGTGTGTGTGTGTGTGTGTGTGTGTGTGTGTGTGTGTGTACATACACATATATAAGACAGAGAGATATACACATAAGGAAGAGAGAGACAGAGACAGACAGACAGAAAGACAGAGAAAGAGACAGAGAGACAGACAGAGACAGACAGAAAGACAGAGAAAGAGACAGAGAGACAGAGACAGACAGAAAGACAGAGAAAGAGACAGAGAGACAGACAGAGACAGACAGAAAGACAGAGAAAGAGACAGAGAGACAGAGACAGACAGAAAGACAGAGAAAGAGACAGAGAGGAGACAAAGAGACAGAGAGAGAGGATACAAAATGATACATGAGCACAAAGGTGCAAATATGAGGGATTTCGACATGTTAAGTTTGAGATATAATGGGACACATAGCTCCAACAGGAATTAACAGGGCACTTAGAACTTTGGCTACAGATTCAGAATCTACAGAGACTTCAATTGAATTCAGAGGAGTGAATGAGATCACTAAGGTAAAGAATTATTGGAGAGAATGTCTACGATAAAGCCTTGGTGTACACTCACACTTAAGGGGTGAGAAGTGAATGAGAATATTTGTGAATGAAAACATAACCATTCTGACACTTTTTTCATACCTCTCTGAAGTCGGTACAGTGCTTTTACAACTATCTCATTTCAGGATGTCAGACTAGGAGAACTAGGGATTGATGGTGTTAAAAGTTACAGTTGAAGGTTCCAAGGAGGAGGACAACAGTCAGAGGATATTTGTAAACTAGGAGAAAATAGTTTCAGTTGAACAACAGAGTTGAAAGTCAAGCTGAAGAAGGTCGAGAAGTGTTTGAATCAAGGAGTCATAGAGTTGTTAGTGAAAAGGAAGGAAGATAAAGGATGTTTTTATCTTGGGGGACTGGCAGGTCAAATGAGAGCTTACTTAAAAAAAATTAATGAATTGTTTTCATTTTTCAATCTCCACTCTATCTTACCTAGAGAATTTTTTTTTTTTTTTTTTTTACCTCAATTTGGCAATGTTTTACATCCATAGTCCCTTCTACAAAGACTTAGGGAGAGCAATTTTATTTTCTAACTTATCCTTCCCAGTCAAGTTTAGTCATTGCAAGTACAATATTCAAGGCTTTTCCTCCTCCTCCCCTTTTTTATTATTCACTGTTTAAAGTTCACTGTACAGTTTTCCTGGTTCCGTAATATTTCATTTTCATTTCCAAATTCTCTATCTCCTCTCCTTTTCCTTCTCCCTCATCCATTGAGAAGGCCAGAAAAACAAAACCCATTACAAATACATATAGGCACACAAAACAAATGTTTACCAATTGAAAAAAAAGGGAAGAAAAATAGAAGGAAACATACTTCTAATTTATTCTGACTCTATCAGTCTTCTACCTGGAAGTGAATAGCATGTTTTATTATGAGTCTTTGGAATTGTGGGCCATTGTGTTGATTAGAATTACTAAGCTTTTCATAATTGTTTACTGGTACATATTGCTATTACTGTGTAGATGGTTACATTTCTATTGATTTCACTTTGCATCATCAGTTCATTTAAGTCTTCCAAATTTTCTATTATACCATCCCTTACATCATTTCTTATGGCACAAAATAATGTTCCATCATATTCATGTATTTGTTCAGCCAATACCCAACTGATAGGCAGCCCCCATTTCCAATTCTCTACTGCCACAAAAAGAGCTGCTATATTTTTATACATTTGGGTTCCTTTCTTCTTTCTTCACTCTCTTTAGAGTACAGATTTCCTGATACTACTGAATCATACAGCATAGTTTAATAGTCTTTTGAGCATAGTTTGAAATCACTAGTTAACAATCCCTCCCACAGTATTATCACTGTATCTATTTCCCCACATCTGTTATCTTAGGCAATCTCATGCATGTGAATTGTTACCTAATAGTTGTTTTTAGTTTGCACTTCTCTAATAGAAATTGAGAGCTGCTTCTTCTTCTTCTTCTTCTTTTTTAAAATATGATAGCTTTGATTTCTTCCTTTGAAAAATTACTATATTCTTTGATCATTTATCACTTGGGGAATGGCTCTTACTTTTGTAACTTTGATTCAGTTTCTTATATATTTTAGAAGGATTGAGAAGCTTGCTACAAAGAGGTTTCCTCCAGGTTTTTTTGTTTTTCCTTATAATTTTAACTTTTAAACTTTTATATAATCAAAATTATTCATTTTTCCATCGACCTTAGCATATTTGGTCATTAACTTTTTCCCTACCCAAAGACCTCATATAATTTTTCGTGCCTCACTCATTTGTTAATATCGTTTATATCTAAATCATGTATCCATTATAAACTTATCTTGGTGTAGTGAGATTTTGGTCTCTGCTTAATTTGGTCAGATTCCTTCCCAGTTTTTCCTAACAGTTTTTGTTAAACACTGACTTTAGGTCCCAACAGCCACGATCTTTGGGTTTATCAAATATTGTTACCCTCATGTGATTCTATTTACTATATCTAATCTGACTCAATGACTGATCTGTTTTTTACCCAGTACCAAATTGTTTTCATTAAAACTTGGCAGTATAGTTTGAGATCTGTCCTCCTTCATTCCCATTTTAAAACAATTCATCAATTCCCTTAAAATATTTAGTTTTTTTGTTCTTTCAGATAAATTCCATGTTTTTTCCAACCCCCATAAAGTAATTGTTTGGAAATCTGATTGGCATGAAACTGAGTAAGCAAATTAATGTAGTTGTCATTTTAATGTTTACTGGCTGCATCCAAGAGTGAGAAATACTTCTTTTTAGATATCTTTGCTTGGTGTTTTGTAATCATGTTCATATAGTTCTTCTGCCTTGCCAAGAAGATTCCCTAATGTTTTGTATTTATTATTTATAGTTATTTCAAATAGAATGTTTCTTCCTGCTGGGTTTTGTGGGTGGTATACAGAAATACTGATGATTTGTATGGGTTTATTTGATATTCTGCAACCTGCTGACATTGTTTCTATCAGTTTTTTAGTTGAGTCTCTAGGGCTCTCTAAGTAAATCATCATATTATATACAAAGAGTTTTTTTCCCCTTATTACCTATGTATATTCTCTCATTTTTCTTCTTCTTACTGCTAGAACTAGCATTTCTTGTAGAATAATGAATAGTAACAATGCTGATAATTCGTTTTTGATCTTATTGGAAAGGCTTCTTTCTAGCTTACCCCCATTATGATGCCTGTTCTGTTTTACTTATTTTAAGCTCCATTTATTCCTTTGCTTTCCAGTGTGTATTGTTTTTTTTTTTTTTAAACAGGAATGGGTATTGTATTTTGTCTGAGAGCTTTTTCTAAGCTAGTATTTAAAAAATCTTTGAATTAATATTCATGAGGGAAATTGATCTGTAATATTTTTCTGATTTTACTCTCCTTGGTTTAGGAATCAAGAATGCAATAGGATTTGGTAAGATTGCTTGCCAGTTTTTTTTTTTCCAAAATTTACATAGTACTGAACCTTTTAAAAAGATGTGGTAAAATTCATTTGTAAATCCATCTAATTTAGGGTTTATTTCTTAGGGAGCTCATGTATGCCTTGTTTAATTTCAAAGATAGTGCTTACTCTAATAATATACTGTTAATCTGGGCAATTTATCCTTTTATTCATCTTTTTTTCATTAAAATTGTTGATATTACTGGCAAACAGTTGGCCAAAATAGTTTAAAAAATTTTCATCTTCGTTGGTTGTGACTAGCAATTTGGTTTTCTTCTTTTTAAAAATCAAATTAGACAATGGTAAATCTATTGTTTTTTCTTCTTGTTCAAGAAAAACCAGCTCCTAGTTTTAATAGTTCCGTGGAGTCTAATCAGCTTGATATGATCCCTTTTGGCCAGAATAAATTCCTGTGGCCATCTGTATATTATATTTTTTCCTCCTTGAAACAGTTCAGATGAAAGTCACATTTAAGTGTTGACTGCTCTCCTCCACAGTATACTTTCCTGTAAACCCCATTTATGCAATACTTTATGATGCTTTCTCTCCCTTTCTTCTTCTGTCAATGTAGTTTTCCTCATCTATTTCATTCTTTTGAGATCAAACATAAGAAATTTACCCTTCAAGATCATCATTATAACAAAGTTCTGAGGGTTTAGAGCTATCATCTAATACAATAATGATAAAGAAAACAACTTAATCTTCTTCAAATTCTGTTTTAATGTCAGATTTTCCATTTAGGTCTGGTCTTAACAAGAACACTTAGAAGTCTTTTATTTCATTAAATATTAATTTCTCCCCCTGTAGGGCAAGTTATTCTTGGTCACAACCTGATGTCCTTTGCCTCTGGGAATATCATATTCTAAGTTTTCTGTTCTTTTATAATACTGGCTGTTAAATCTTGAGTGATCTGGAGCAGGGGTTCTCAAACTATTGCCCGAGGGCCACATGAGGCCCGTTGAGGATGTTTATGTGGCCACCAGGTTATGGCAAATGGGCTGAGGGGCGGAGACAGAATGTGAGCTTTTGTTTTTACTATAGTCCGGCCCTCCCACAGTCTGAGGGACAGTGAACTGACCCCTGTTTAAAAAGTTTGAGGACTACTGATGTGGGAGTATGGCTCTCAGGTTAATCGATTTTTTTTCTTTCTGGCTTTTTGCAGTATTTTCTCCTTGACCTAGAAATTTTGGATTTTTGTTAAAATTATTCTTGGGAGATTTAAGGGTTCTCTTAGTAAGTGAGTAGTCTTTAAATTTCCATTTTGCCCTCTGGTTCTAAGATATCTGGCTAGTTTTCCTTTATAATGAAATATATAGTGAAACAGGCGTTTGCACCTTTTCAGTCTCTTTCTTAAATTATTATTTTTTAAATTTTTAAATTGTTTTTATTAAAGCTTTTTATTATTTATTTATTTATTTATTTTTATTCATTTATTTTTTTTTATTCATTTTTCCAAATTCTCTCCTCCCTCCCTCCACTCCCTCCCCCCCGATGACAGGTAATCCCATACATTTTACATGTGTTACAATATTACCTAGATACAATATATGTGTGTAAATACCATTTTCTTATTGCACATTAATTATTAGCTTCCGAAGATATAAGTAACCTGGGTAGATAGACAGTAGTGCTAACAATTTACATTCGCTTCCCAGTGTTCCTTCTCTGGGTGTAGTTATTTCTGTCCCTCATTGATCAACTGGAAGTGAGTTGGATCTTCTTTATGTTGAAGATTTCCACTTCCATCAGAATACATCCTCATACAGTATTGTTGTTGAAGTGTATAGTGATCTTCTGGTTCTGCTCATTTCACTCAGCATCAGTTAATGTAAGTGTCTTCAAGCCTCTCTATATTCCTCCTGCTGGTCATTTCTTACAGAGCAGTAATATTCCATAACCTTCATATACCATAATTTACCCAACCATTCTCCAATTGATGGACATCCATTCAACTTCCTCTTAAATTATTTTTTAATGTATCATGGAATCATTTGCATAGCTAGGTGGCACAGCGAATAGACAGACTCCTTTTTTTTTTTGAGTTCAAATCTGGTCTTAAGATACTAGCTGTGTGAGATCCTGGGCAAGCCACTTCAGTGTTAGTGATTCAGTTTCCTCATCTGTCAAATGAGCTGGAGAAGGAAATGGCAAATCATTTCATGATCTTTACCAAAAAACTCTCAAGGGAGTTTCAACAAACATCTCAATAACAGTCATTAGCTTCCATTTGTGGAAATAATTTTTTCTTTTTTCCCCCCTGAGGCTGGGGTTAAGTGACTTGCCCAGGGTCACACAGCTAGGACGTGTTAAGTGTCTGAGACCAGATTTGAACTCTGGTCCTCCTGAATTCAAGGCTGGTGCTCTATCCACTGCGCCACCTAGCTGCTCTGTCCAACTCTAATTTAAAAAGTAATTCACTAAAGGTGTACAGTTCTCTAAACTGTTATTTTTCTTTATAACTTTCTTGGTAATCTCATTTCTTTTCCCCTCTACTATTCATTGGGTTTTTATTTTTCTTTTTAATTCTTCTGGTAATTCTTATTGAGTTTGTGTTCATTCTTCTTTTGAAGCTTTGCTTGTTGATGTTTTCAAGACATTGACTTCTGTGCTCATCTTCCCTGCCACCATAGTAACTTTTTATGGCCAGGTACTCTGGCTTATTCTTCCAGCCTACATGACTTTAGGCATTAAGGTCATGTTCTGTTCTGCATTTGTGGTATTGGGAGGGGCAGAATGTCTGGCCTAAGCTGCTGCAGCTTTTACAGTGCAGTGGGGCTTGAAGAGAAGGGTCCTGCAAATTCTTAGTGCTTCTAAAATGAAAGAGGTTTTTTTACTTCCCTCTTTCTAGACTGAACTCTAAGTTTCTGCCAGAGGTTTGTGCATTTGTTGTAGTTTGGTTTCACTAGACTGATGCTGGACTCAGCCCAATGTGAGATACTGCAAGTTCAATGATTGAAGGACTGGCCCCTCTTTGGTCTTAGCCTTTTATCTTGGCTTATACTGCAGGATTACGATTTGGTCTTAAAGATCAGAAAGAAGTTATAGCTCTCTTCCTGTGCTCAGGGACATACAGCTAAGTTTCTGTAATTTGTTTTGTGTCCAGTAATCAGAGGGTCCTCTAATGGTCATTTTCTACCCAGCATTTGTGAGCTGGACCTGGGTGTTGTCAGAGTTGCCAGATGGCACCAATCCCTGCAGTCAGTACTAGTTTAGAGGGGTCTCCTGGAATTTCTTCCTGTCCAAGTGTGCTGGCTCAAAAAATTTCCCTACATCCCAGGGCATTGAAATTAATTTCCCTGGAATCTAGACTATACTGTGGTCCTCCTACTTAGCCCCTACTTTAGTGTTCCCTTAAATCTACTCTTTTTTTTTTTTTTTTTTGTGGCTTTCCTGAATCACAATTTGGTCTGGGATATTTTCTAGATTGTGGAAGGTGTTTAGGGAAAGGTAGGCAAAAGATAATTCTTTTTACTGCCATATTGACTTTACCTTCATTTTTTTCTAGTGATTCATCTAGGTAAGTCTCAGATGAAGAGTTAAGAGAATTACGGAGATTCAATGTAAATCAACACATTTTTTTTTCTGTTTTTCTTTTCTCTCTTGTGGTTTTTTCCCTTTTGTTCTGATTTCCTTCTCAATATGATTCATAAAGAAATGTGTGTATTTAAAAAGTTAATATACTTGTATAACCAGAAAAATAATTAAAATGCTTAGGAAAAAAAAAAGAAAAAAAAGGATGGGGGAAGAGGAAAATCTAAGCATGGATTTAGAAGGTAGAGAAAACCATTATTTATACAGAGAATGGCTAAAGACTGGAGAACATGGAAGATTAACGATGTGAAAGTGTTGGACCAAAGGACCCTTTGGGAAACCAAGAGAAAAGCTAGAGAAGATGAGTAAAGATGTCAAAGAATCTTGAGAGAAGCATATTCCTTTATTAAAAGTTCTTTCAGAAAAATGTAAGTCATGTGAAAGCTACAAACTTGAGAAGATTCAGAACAGCCCTGTGTCATACCCCCCCAAAATCACCTTGCCCATCAGACTTTGATGTGGTATAGACAACTGTTAAGGTGGAGCACAAAAAAGTGTGGGAAGATTTTTCCAGAGGCTAATATTAATGGCCATATGTACCACATGTTATATAGCAAACACTGACTGTATACAATCATGCACACAGTATATGTGGCTATTCCCAAAATATATCAAAGGTTATTAAAATCTCTGAAAAGACATGCAATCCTCAAACTATGTGTTTGCACCAAATCAGTAATAAAATAAATGCAAATAAAAGCAACTTTTAGCATTTACCTCGACGACTCCAGCAAATTGAGATTTCAAATGATGAAAGTAAATGTTGGAAAAGCTGTGTAAAGATATTCATATAACTTATTTGGTTCAAAAATACTGGAAAAAAAATTATTAAGGGGCAGCTAGGTGGTGCAGTGGATAGAGCACAGCCCTGAAGTCAGAAGGACCCAAGTTCAAATCTGGTCTTAGACACTTAACACTTCCTAGCTGTGTGAGCCTGGGCAAGTCACTTAACCCCAATTGCCTCAATCTCCCCCGCTCCCTATTGCTATTTTGTTACAAAATCAAGCATTAACATTTATGAATACATTTTTGGCAATGAAGAACCCAAGTTTGGATGAAAATGCTTAGATATGTTGGAAAATTAGATAAAAAGGCAATCTGTACTGCACCAACAGTGAATTCTTGTATCTGCTAAGTCAGCAGCACATATAAAGGCCCTGAGGATGGTGCTCTATAAAGCCAGTCAAGGTCAGATCACCTATAAGTCATTGGAGAAATGTGAAACAGGACACATCTTTTTTTTTTTTTTTTTTTTTTTTTTTTTTTTCTGAGGCTGGGGTAAAGTTACTTGGCCAGGGTCACACAGCTAGGAAGTGTTAAGTGTCTGAGACCAAATTTGAACTCGGGTCCTCCTGAATTCAAGGCTGGTGCTCTATCTACTGCGCCACCTAGCTGCCCCTTACAGGGCACATCTCTTAAGAGAAGGGCTAGCAAAAGCCGAACATGGCAGCGCTTCAGTATTATTTGGATTAAAGGGGACGTGCAGCAAGGGTCACTCCTGCATTTAAAGCACTATTTCTCGGATGCTCTGTGGGTTGTATGTGAAATTCCTCCCGCGGACGGGGGAGCTCGCCTCCCGCCTCTTCCTCTCAGAAACTTGGGGTGTGCCAGAGGTCATTCCTCCTGGTATTCATGGAGAGGGGGGCTGTGACTAACACACTTCAGGGCGTCACGAAGGGGGGGGAATGTGCACCTTTGCAGAGTGCTCCGGAAGGCGAGTCCTCCTCCCACAGTGCCTACAAGGCCTCAGTCACCGGCTCCCACCTAGTCCGTTGGATCGCTCGGCGGCCCCTTCGGGGCTCTGACCCCTCTCAGACCCTTTCGGCAGGCACCTGTTGTCCTCCCCCCCCTCTTCGCCCCCGCCCGACCATGGGTGGCCCCGGGGCTGAGTTCCTCCGTTTGGCCCCCGCTGGGCCCTCAGGGATGGGGGGACGCCTGCTCCCCCCCCCCCCGAAGTCGGGGTCCGCCCAGCTGAGTGGAGGGCACAGGCCTTCCCTAGAGCCCTAGCCGTCTGCGTGCCCTCCCCCCGCCTACGTTCCCGTCCCCTTCACGCCGAGCCCCAGGAGCCCGCCCACACAGCAGAACTCAGCCAGACTCCCCGTTCTCACGTTCCCAATGAGCGCCCGCACGCCCGGCAGCCCCTTTTATATAACGTAGAACGTCCGCGCCGCACGTCCCGCTCCGCCCACTCCCGCACCGAGCCGGGGAAGGTGGAGGGAGGGGAGAAGAGGCGGGACTTCCGGCACCAGAAACTAAACTTCCTACTGGAGGCGGAAGCGCCGCTGGGCGCCGGACTCGGAGGGGATTCGAGGCTTCGGGGGCGGCGGCGGCGGCCGGGCCAGCAAGGGCAGCTCCGGCTTCGGGCCCGGCCGCATCCGGGACGCGTCGTCTGCCGCCTGAGGGATGCGGAGGGACCATGGCCAGCGACGGGGCGCGGAGGCAGTTCTGGAAGCGCAGCAGCCACAGGCTCCCAGGAAGGTGGGCGGGGCCCCGGGGGTGCGGGTCAGGGGTCAAGGGTCGGCGTGGGGCAGCCCCGAGAGCGTCTGCTGGCCGGGCCCGCCGGAGCCCTTTCCACAGAAGCCCCCACTGAAGCTCGGAGCAGGGCTGGGGGCGGAAAGAGATCGGCGCCAAACCTGCCCTCCTCCCTCCGCCGGCCTCAGTTTCCTCCTCGTGGGCTGGAGGTCATGGGCGTGGTGGGCGGGGCCGGCGAGACTCAGTTTCCTCATTGGTGACTGGGAGCTCTGCTCCTGCCCTCCAGGGGCCCTTCCTGGGGTGCGACCTCCCGGCCTCCGTTCTCCTGCTGTCTGGGGGTCCCTCCCCCGGGCCTCCCCTCCCCGGGCCTCAGTTTCCCCAGCTGTAACTTAGAGGCTGCACTCCCTGCTCTGCGCGGCCTCTGTCCTCGAGTCCTCCCCTCCCCGGGCCTCAGTTTCCCCACGTGTTCCTCTATGGGGTCCTCCTTTAACTCCCTATGGAACGAAGGGGGCAGGTGCCATTGCCCCCCTCCAGAGTCGAGCTGGCTGGCACAGAGCCGTTCCACGGCCCCCCTTGGGAAGGGCTGCGGGGGGAGCCTGGGGAGGGAGACGGCCCGGGTCCGAGGGGAGCGGCCTGGCTCCGGGGTTCCGCCTCCCGGTTTTGAGCTGGGTGCCCGGAGGTGGGGGGGAGGGGGTCCCGCGCTTCCCGGCCGTGGCCATTGCCGCTGACGGGCGCAGTGTGTCTCTGGGCCGAGCCCTGGGGGCCTGTCCCTGGGAGCCTGGCCCCGGGGTGCCGCGGGGCGCCTGAGCCTCAGGGCTCGGGGGTGGTCGGGGCCAAGCCGGGGAGAAGAGTGAGCATTGGGGGCACCTGGAGGTCAGGCAGGGGGCACGCTGCAGAATAGGGCTGGGAGGGGAGGGCCGCGCGGGCCTCGGGCCTGAGGGCTGGACTTTGGCCGGTGGCCGCCCCTCGGTCCTTGCCCGCTCAGGCCCCTGGCTCGCCGCAGACGTGCCCCGCCGGGCCTGGGAGGCGTGCCCGCCCCATCGTGGCAGGAGGTCCAGGTCCTGCCCCGGCCTCCCTCAGGAGTCCGGAGGCGCCTTCTCCCAGCTGAGTCTCCCCCGCTTCTCCTGCCCTCGTCCTCTCTGTGTGCCCTGCGGTCCGGGCGCTCCGGCAGGCCAGGGCTGCCCCGGGGCCTGGCACGCAGCATCTAGGAGGTGTTTCCCCAGTGCTGGCTGCCTGATTGACCTTAAGGACCATCCGGTCCAGAGCTGCTCTCACCTTATTCTCACAACAGCCCGGGAACGCATGCCAAGTGTTGTGCTGTAACTCCAGGAAGGGCAAAAGCGGTGCTCCCCCCCATGCAGTGCTCCCCCCTCACGCAGCTTCCCTCTGAATGGGGGACCACATCAGAGACTTGTTAGATTCAGGGCAGGTGGAAGCCAATCTGAGTGGGTGAGACACCTTGGAAGGGCTTCCTGCACAAGGTGGGAGGTGAGCTTGCTCACGAAGGGAGGGGGGAGTGAGGGGAGGGGGCAGGCCCGAGGAAGCTGTCCGGGATCCTCAGGGGGTGGGAGGTTGGAACGGATGAGCTCGCCAAGGGACCCCCGTGGGAGTGGGCAGGGCCCGGGTGGGGGAGGAGGACAGAGGGGCGATGTGGAGAAGAGCAGGAGGAGGAATGGCCGTTGGCCTTGGCATCGAAAGCCAGGTGCAGAGGGTTTAGAAGTGACTGAAAGACAGGAAAGTGGAGGCCCTGAGCATGAGCAGGTTTGAGGGGACTTTAACTGGATAGGGAGGAGAGAGGGAGGAGAGAGGGAGGACCATTGCGCGGCAGACTGGGCACAATGGGGTCTTTAGGGATGGAGGAGGCTTGGGAGAGTGTAGACAGCAGGGCAGGAGTCAGCAGGTGGGGCTGGTGAAGAGAGGGCGGAGGGGGGCAGTTTGCTGGAGGAGTTGGGGGCTTGCCTTGGCAAGGAGAAGGGCCGCCTCTTCATGTGGGACAGCTGTGAAGGAGGAGCAGGTGCTTGAGGGGCGGGAGAGGAGGAGGCCGCCTGTGGCGGGGAGAGGGCCGCAGGGTCTGGGAGAGCGCACTGAGGAAGGCCCAAGCTCGGGGTCTGCTCTTGCAGTGCTTGCAAGCATGCCCCTGTGGAGGGGGCCCCTTTGTGCGTCGGGCCCGTGGCTTCCCGTGGACGTTGGGCCCGTGTTAGTTATTCTGGGTTTCCCAAGTGGAGAGGAGAAAAAAGGCTGGCTTGGTTCTTGTGTTTCCATCCCCAGCACCATGGACAGAGCCCCTCCCTTTAGAAGGGGCTGCAGCCTTCTCTCCACCCCTGCTGTGAAGGTAGCCTCCAGTTGGGCTTTCCTGGGTAAGGAATCCAGGAGGGAGCACCTCCACCCCAGGGCACAGGGCTTTGCCCTCAGTGGTGACTTGGATTGAGGTCCTTGGCCGGTGCCGGGCAGGGTTGGATGGAGCCCCAGGCCGGGGCTGCCTCGCTGTTGCAGGGCTGAAGGTAGTTGAGGGAGGTTGCCCGTTTCCGGGGATGAGGCCTTTGACCCCGGGCTTCCTTCACCCACCGTGGGGCTGCTTCTGTCCTGGGACTCCTGTGCATGCTACAGGTATCAAGGGGGTACCTTTGGTCTTTTCATTTCTTAGAGTCGGTTTCCAGGCCTCTCCTGCCCAGAGAGCCAACCTTTGGTCTTGCTTTTTCTTCCCTTTCTTCTTTTTGAATGCATTTGCAGGGAAACTCTGCCCAAATCCCCGAGGGTCACAAAAGTCCGCAGGTTGCCTGCAGGTTGAATCCCCGTAAGGCCAGTTGGCGTCTCTGGGGAAGCTGATGTCACTCTCTGAGTGCCCCCTACCCTTACTAAGCTAGCATGTGCCGGAGCGGACACCGTGCTGGACGCTGGCAACAGAAACTCCCACAGAGCAGAACCGGCCTTTGGGCCATCACAAATGAGTCCCGACTGGGGACGCGCGATTGGATCTCTGTGTTTCCTGCTGATCACGGAGGGCTGAGACCTGATTTGCTCATTTCTCTGTTGGGAGGTCAGCGTGGACTCGATCTGGCAGCCCAGAGCATCGGAACCAGAAAGGTTTTCAGAGACTGTTTAGCTCCTCCCCCCGCCGAGATTTCCCGAGTTCAGAAGAGACCTTGAGACTCTCACAAGTCCCTGTTTTTCCTCCTATCCCATAGGGCCTCCGATTGTGATTGTGCACTTGGGGGTTCGTTGGCAGCAGCACTCTAATTGGTTCCCCTACGTCATGTCTCCCCCCTCCAGACCAGGTCCAACTATGGCACCCCTACCCAATGTTTCCCCAGGATCAGATAGTCTCCGTATGAAGCTCTTTGCCACTGGACCCCTTCATGCCTTCTTGGTCTTCTTATTCTTGACTGCCCGCCATGTTCTCCTTGGTCCAGTGACACTAGGCTCTCTGCACTCCCCAACTTGGTGCTTTTCGCTGGCTGTCCACCTGCCGTGCCTGGGATTCTCTTCCTCCTCATCTCCATCTCTGGGCTTCCCAGCTCCCTTCGGGGCTCGTGCATCTTTCCCTGCACGGGGAGGGTGCCTTTCCCAGGCCTCCTGCTAGCGCCTCCCTCTGTGACGGTCTCCCATCTCTCCATCCTTGTCTTGTATGTGCTTGGTACTTTGTATCTTACCTCCTCATTAGTCTGGGAGTTCCTTTAAGGAAAGGCATTTTGTTTTTTGCCTTTCATTTTACCTCAGGCTTTAGCCTGACCTAGAGTAACCTCAGGAGTCATCAGATAAGCCTCTCTTATCAAGGAAGAGAGTTTCCTAATACTGTGCCTGGTCCATGTTCTTTAGCTGAGGGAGCTGAGGCCCTGACAAGTGAGGTCAAATGAAAGAGCTAGGATTTGAATCTGGATCCTCCCTTCTCACTGCAGCCCCTCTGCTCCATCAGCTGGTCCGTGGCTGGCGCTGCCCAGGCTCATTTGTTGTTGCTTGTGTCTGCTTCCCGGTGCTTCGTGTGGGGTCATTGACATTCCCTTTCCTTTCCATCCGAGCCCGACAGAATAAAATATAACATCGGGCTGTTCCACGTCTCCTGGCTGTAGACTCGTTTTGTCCAGATGAAGTTTAACTGCTACCTTCTGGACAAACTTCTGACGAGTCCTTGGCAGGGAGGCAGACATCCAGTTGTCCCTGACACCTTTGGCTTTGGCGGGCAGGGAAAGGAGGTGATCAAAAAATGGTGGTAGTTTTCCCCGTGTTCCTCCAAATCTGTTTGTTTTTGTTCTACTCTTTTTGACTAAGGACCTGTAAATTGGCTCATTCTGTCTGTTCTTAGGAAAAGGTGTTGTTGAGGTTCTGCCTGTCTTCGTAGGTGATGAGATCCCTTCACATCCTCAGATTCTTCCTAGTAATTTAGCTGGTCGGTCTGTCAGTCACCAAGCATTTTGAAGCAATTAGTGTCTGTCTTTAGGGGCTCTGGCTATCAAGAAAGGTAAGAAGTCTTGGTTCTCAAGGTATTTCATTCCTAACGGGGAAGGAAACATGTAAATAAGCAGATATAAATGTGATCTCTGCAGATGTCAAGGAAGGAAATCGTTGGGAGAAAGGACGGTGTAGTGAGGGCCAGTAAAGGGCCAGGTATCTATATCGAGCAGAACGTGGTAGCCTGGGAAGCCGTGAGGGGGAGTTGGGGCGTCTTGGGACTTCAGGTTGGGAAGGTCCCCCAGGGCAAAGGTGAAGAATACTTAAAGTTGAATTCAGTCTAAGATCCTTCGTTCTCCCCATTGGCCAAGATGAGCCAGAATTTGTCTGTTTGGATGGGTGCCTTGAATTGAAGTCTCTTTCAGTTCCTACTTAACGTGAATCTTGAGGAACTAAGATGATGCACATGTCTGTGCTAATTAGAGATTCGGGGCATTTTTCTTGTTTAAGAGCTGTCTCAATTTCATTGAAGGCTTTAATGCCTCTATAAAATTTTTTTCCAGTGCCAGACCCTGTTTTTGTTTTATTTTTTAGGAGTTAATCTCTGCCTTCTGTTAATTTCCTGGCCTAAAGCCAGTCATCGGAGGTGGCAGAGCAATTTATGGATCAACTAAACAGCCTGTCAGGGAGCGTTATGACTTTAGACAGAGAAAGGGTAACAATGAGAGTTGAAGAAGACTTAGAGTGAGTTATCTCTGTCTACCTTTTAAAAAAGATAAGAGATGCTGGAAAGGATTGAATTTGTTCTCTTGGAAATTATTTAGAATTTGGAAGGCTGCAGTGCCATAATAATTTGGCTGTAATGCACAGAAATAGGAAAAGTGGGGAAACCCGATGCTTGGCGCCTGGATGGTTCATGGAGCTGTGGCCACCATTTTATAAGGCACATGTTGACCAAGACAAGTAGGAACCAGAGAGAAGAGAATAGGAAAGAATGGTGTGAGGACAGAAAGCTCTCTTGGGAGCCCCATTGGCGGAAGTACGAAAACGGTCTTGTTCTTTGGGTACTCCTAGGCCTGTGCTGGAGGGAGCAGAGGCTATCCTTGTTCGGCTCAGCTCCCAGGGCAGGAGGAGGAGTTACTGGGAGTGAGCTTCCTCTTGTCTGTGAAACTGAGTGGAAGTGATGTGGACTGCCCCAACGTTGCTGAGTTCTGGGATACTGGGGGCCTTCGAGCAGAGGTTGGCTGCCCTCTACTGGGACCATTGGAAAAGGAGCCTCACCTTTGATAAGGCGTTTTCTAAGCTCTCTTCTTCCCTGAAAATTTATCCCCAAACTCCAAGTGCTCCTCCCTCATGCTGGAGAGCCAGTGCTTACTGGTGGTTCCCAGATATGAGAAGGCTTCTTGGTGGTTGGTTGGCCCTTGCTCCAAGAGGTTATTGAAATAAAACATTCAATTTAGCAAGAAAAATAAAAGGATGGAGATGTAGCCCTCAGGAAATTCATAATTGATATATTATTACCTTATGAATATATATATATTATAAATGATTGATAATGACTAAAGTTAGAGGTGTATTTCGACTGGACCTGAATTTGAATCCTAGCTCCACCACTGAATATACCACTGTGAATTCCCAGATAAGAGAGGGTTGATCCCCGGTAATTCTAGAATCCTGTGATTTACCGTAGGTTTACCATAGCCTATTTTCTACATCTGCTATTATGGCTACTTTTTCCTGCTTTTGTGGAGGAGATCTGATTCTAGGCTGTGGGGGAGCAGTGGAATTGTTTACCATCAAAAAAAAAAAAAAAAAGGTTTAAAAAAATTTTCTCTGAAGCCCTTTAAAGTGAATTTCTTTAGAAAATGCATCTCTCCAGAATGTATTTTATAAATCTTTGGAACTCATTGACTGTGAGAGAATGAGCCTTAATGGCAGATTGAGTTCATTTTACAGTGTTTATGGCAAACCACTGTTGAACTCAAAGAGTACCCGGAGTAATGACCCCAGCATGGGGAAGATAGGTTGATGGGCTCTAAACAAAGCCGACTCTATGATGTGCCTGTCTGGTTCATCTGTCTGAAATACGGGAAAACATTTAATTGTAAATATGGTAATCTAATTTTTTATTTATTTTGCACTCCCTAGCAAATTGCTGCTGTCCTCATTTTGTTTTCACGCCTGCGCTTCCCCCCACCTCCAGTCTTTACCCTTGTCTCATTCTTCTCAAAGACATTTTTTCTGGGTGCTTTGCTCTGGGGTCTGCAATGGTGATGTTGCTTTCTGTAAGTGAAATGTTGGCAGTTAGAGGAATGAGGTGCATTACGGGTGGGCACATCGCATCTTGGGGAGGGCACCCAGTGTGCCTAAAAACAGACTGGGGAACCAGCGCCACTCCTTGCGCTCTTTACCCATCCTCCTCTGCCTCCTTCTCCTGGATCTCTGCCAGGTGGTGGACTGTCGGTGCAGAATGGGATTGGTTTGGCTTGTCTGTATTTATTTGTTCCAAGGGAAGATCTTGTTGGATAGGTTTTGTTAATTTTCTTTCTAATTAATATGAATTTATTTTTTTACTTTATTTTTAAATTAATTTTATAATTATAACTTTTTTTTTTTTTTTTTTTTTTTTAGTAGTACATATGCATGGGTAATTTGTTACAACATTATCCCTTGCACTCACTTTGTTCTGAATTTTCCCCTCTTTCCCTCTACCCCCTCCCCTAGATGGCAGGCAGTCCCATACATGTTAAATATGTTACAGTATACCTTAGATAAAATATATGTGTGCAGAATGGAATTTCTTGTTGTATAGGAAGAATTGGATTCAGAAGGTAAAAATAACCTGGGAAGAAAAACAAAAATGCAAACAGTTGACACTCATTTCCCAGTGTTTCTTCTCTGGGTGTAGCTGATTCTGTCCATCATTGATCAATTGGAATTGGATTAGCTCTTCTCTATGTTGAAGAAATCCACTTCCATCAGAATACATCCTCATCCAGTATCATTGTTGAAGTGTATAATGATCTCCTAGTTCTGCTCATTTCACTCGGCATCAGTTGATTTAAGTCTCTCCAGGCCTCTTTGTATTCATCCTGTTGGTCATTTCTTACAGAACAGTAATATTCCATAACATTCATATACCACAATTTACCCAGCCATTCTCCAATTGATGGACATCCATTCATTTTCCAGTTTCTAGCCACTATGAAAAGGGCTGCCACAAACATTTTGGCACATCCAGGTCCCTTTCCCTTCTTTAGTATTTCTTTGATCCACTGCTGGATCAAAGGGTATGCACAGTTTGATAACTTTTTGGGCATAGTTCCAAATTGCTCTCCAGAATGGCTGGATGTATTCACAACTCCACCAACAATGTATCAGTGTCCCAGTTTTCCCACAGCCCCTCCGACATTCATCATTAATATGAATTTAACCACATGAACATACATGCACATGTATATGCCAGGAACAAAACAAACAGGTCTGTATGGGAAACTTGGACTACGTCTTGAATGCATTCCTTTTTGTTCTGTTACATTTAGCTTGGTAGCTCCCACATTGTCTTCTTGTCTGTGTTCCCTTCTGAACAACTTCTTGCGCTAGTTTCCATCCTTGCCACGTGGCTCAGGGATGGTGATTGCCCTTTGTCTTATTTTTTTGGCGTCACAATCACTGCTTCCACCTTTGCACTCTCCTAAAAACATCCTTCCTTGTCCATAGAAATACCATCCCACAGGGTCAGTCCCTACAATGATCATTTCAGAAGGGAGGTCTCCCCCTCTTCTCAGCTTCTTCAGTCACTGGGTGCTGAATGTAAGCTTGCAAATAAGCATCAGTAGTGCAGCAAACTCTACTTTTGGTCATTGATGACCTTGGTGAAACCAGTTTTGGCCCAGCGGCAGAGTTAGAAATCTGACTGTCTGGATTGGGAAGTGAGCAAAAGGTGAAAATCTGCATAGACAGCTTTCTCTAGCAGTCTGACTGTGTAAAAAAACCAAACCAAACCAAACCAAAACAAAAAAAAAAAAAAACCTAAAGAGATGGGATAGAAGCGTGCAAGAATGTTAGAATCAACAAAAAGTGTTGTGTTTTTTCCTTTCAGATGGGTTGGGAAATTTAGGCACGTTTCTAGGTAGTAGAGTTCAAGAGGCAGAGAGAAGAGGGGGAGCATGGGATGAATAGCCTTGATTTTTTTTCAGGGAAGAATTCGGTGAAATTCTCAGCTGTGGTCAGCAGTGTGGGATGCTTTGAGGGGAGAAGAAAGTGTTTGGAATGATCCTGAGGAACACAGGGATCAGTAAACGGACTGGTGGTTATACTGAACATATTCAAGAAGAGTGAGCCTGGGAGACTTGGCATCCTAGACCTTCGAGGCTATCACTTCCAGCCTCCAGCCTCTTATATTTAGAGGAAGAAACTGAGACTGTGATAGGTTACATGTTAGAGAGGAGCTTTCTGTCCAGGTCTGGCCGAAATTCTGGGAAATACGGTCTGGGTTCCAGCTTACCCTCTTACTGTTCATCTCCTCTGGGGCTCAGGTGTTCTGCACCCATCCTCTGGGCGCCATCTTGGATACCCGGGCTTCGGTCATTGTGTGTCTTTATCGGTCAGCCGTGGACCTGGCATTCTTGGGGTCGTCAGTCCCATTTCAGACGGATGGTCTCCGCCATTGCCTCTTGAGCTTTAGCATTCATCCTGTCCCTCCTGTTTTGCCAGGTCATTCTGTAATCACGCCTGGCTGGCGATGCAGCCTATCCTGGGCCCTGTGTGGCAGCTAACATCTCATTTTTTCTTCATTTGAAAAGTAGGACAAGGAGTTAAGTCAGACAGAGGTTAATTTCTCATTTTTTTTTCTTTTCAAATAGTATCCAGCATGTGTATGGAGCCCAGCATCCTCCTTTTGACCCATTAGTACATGGCACGTAAGTTCAATGTCACCTCTGAAATGCTTGTCCTTGAATATTTGTTTTGGAGAGGGTGATGGGCCACGCTTGGTGTGCTTTGGCAAAGACCAGGCAGGAGCCGTCTTCAGATAATGGACTTTCTCTAGCACTTCTCCAGAGTTAGCCCCGGGGCTGGGGTCAAGGAGGGTGGGTAGAGGGCCGAGGGCAGCGGGTAGAGTTTGGCCCTTGGTTCCCCAGTACCTTGAGTACTTTTTCCTCTGGTCATGGTCGACTCTCAGTTGTTGAGGGCTCGTTCCTTCAGCGGGGGGCCCAGGGCAGCCCATTGCTCACCTCATTGTGGTTCTTTTGTTACGTTTCTGTGTGATCAAACTCCCCTTGGCAATCTGGAAGAGGAGAAGTAGAAGCTGTGTGAAAGCAAAACCCAACTCCGTTCTAGGCCTGTGCCGGACTGATGGCCAGCCCGCAGGCAGCGAGGCTGTAAGGGCTCCTGGGCCCTCTCCCCGATAAAGCTGCAAGTCCATGAGCTCTGAACCCTGGGACAGCAGGATCCCAAGCAGGCCTTTCCCTCCCTGCTAACTTGGCCAAAAGGCCAGGATGGGAGTATGGGAGGGAAGCTATTTGGGAATAATGAGAGAGTAGCTGGGTCCTTAGAGACCTCCCCAGTGCTTGCTCAGCCGCTCTCCCCCTGGATTTCCGTTCCTTTCTCCCCAGTGCTAAGTCATTTGCACATCCAAGCAAGATGTTCCTTCCTTATTCCTGTGTTGGGACGGACTGAGGTCTGAACGTGTGTATGTGGGTGTGTTTGAGATGTGTGTGGGTGTGTGTCTGGTTTGTGGGGGAGCAGGTATGTCTGTGTCTCTCTGTGTGTCTCTGCCTCCTGAATGCTCTGTCCTGTGACTTTGGGCCTCGCTCTTGGGGAACTTGAGGAGTGAAGACGCTCGTTCTGTTTGCAGGTTGATTAAGACAGTCCCCAAGACGCCGACCACGCCAGTGAAGCCCAAGAAAGTCAGCACTTTCCAGGAGTTTGAGAGCAACACGAGCGATGCGTGGGACGTGGGGGAGGACGATGACGAGCTGCTGGCCATGGCGGCCGAGAGCCTGAACACGGAGGTGGTCATGGAGACGGCCAACCAGGTCATCCAGAACCACAGCCGCCGCCAGGAGCAGCACCGGGCGCCCGAGGAGCGCGTTTGCAGGGACAGGGAGCAGCCCGAGCATTTCTCCGAGCTCCCCACGGTGATGGGCCCGGACAGCAGGCTGGTGAAGTCTGTCAGCGAGAGTCACACGTCCCACTCTGCAGGTACGGGGGCCTCCCCCTCCAGCCTCAGGAGGTGCCCTGGGCCTCTGGCTGGGGCTGTGGCAGCTCTGCTCCCGGGCCCTGAAAAGCAGAGCTTTGTGGGGGTAGCCAGGGAACCTCAGTACCAAGGACACTTGCTCCCTTGTGCCACCCCTCATGCTTTGTTTCCTCTTCCTCTCCCTCTCCCCATCTTCTATTTCTCCATCCTTCCATTCCTTGTCTCTTCCTTCCTCTCTCCCCTTTTTTATTTTCCTCCTAAGTACAAAGTACATGGGCTCTGCAGGATTATCAGACAGCTGTGGGCACGAGGGGAGGGATCCTCAACTCCCTGAGCCCGGGGGAGGGGGGGCATGTCCCCCATGGACAAGTGCAACACTGCTGGCCGTGGGATGCCCCATTCTGCCCTCTCTGCCCTTTGGGATGGCCAGGGGCCTTGTCGGGAAGGTTTCCTGGCCTTCTGGCGCCCGGTTCCGTTTGCCGGGGTCTGGTGGGGCACAGGTGGCCTCTTGGCCCTCTGGGGGCGACTGCCCTCCAGCTGCTTGACAGAGGTGCCGTCTGACTGCCCCTTCCAGAGTCCTCTGGCCATCTTATCCACCCCCCAAACTCTTAGTGATGATGTGTGCAAGAGCTCGGATGGTGCCCATGGGCTGCCCGGGCTGTCGGCCACGTCCGACCCCAGAGCAGGAGCGGGTCAGGTAGTCAGGGCTTGCGCTGTAACCTGCCTCGGCCACTGCCTGTCACCCCTTGGAAACCTTCTTGCCAGCTCATTGTTGTCTCAGAGAGCGAACCGTGGGGACTCATCCCTCTGGAGGGTCACTGATCTCTGTTCGCTGTTGCACACTGCCTATGGGGCCGGGCTTGTTATGGTTGTTTGTGCCCTCTCCACTCAGACACGGTCATCTCCGTAGCGAGAGTGAGTGGGGCTAGGACACTGTGCCTCCGGACCCCACCCCCCAGGTCATGGTGCTTTGCCCCCTGCTCCTTCTGGGAATCTTAAAGGCTGCCAGGGCCCATGTGGTGGCCCTTCTTGTTTCAGTAGCACTCCATTGATTCCTGTCTTGGACAAAGTCAAATGTAAATGCATTGTTTTGCATTCAGAACCCTCCCTCCTTTTCCAGGCCTCTTATACTTGGCTCCCCAGTGCATAATCTTAGATCTAGTGCCGTGGCCCTCGTGGTTATTCCACTGATAAGGCAGTCCATTTCCCAGGCAGTGTGTTTGTATTTAGGTTTGTGGTATCCGGTGGCCCCTACTGCTGTGTGACTGCCAGAGCGTGGGCAGAGTCCTAATCGAATGAGATGGAGGTTGTCTGTCCCGCTTAAAGAGCCACAGACCGTCCTGATTGTGTCATGGATGTAGAGGGGGGTCTTTCTCTTGCCCGTCATTCTCCTTGTGGTGCCCAACGCTGAGATATCTTGGCAGCTCTAAAGAAAGATCACAGATGTTCTGTCCTTCACCCTCCCATTTCCGCTTTTTTCACCCTGACCTCAGCCCCGCGGCAGCACCCTGAGTTAACGCAGGATGAGGGCAGGGACCGAGAGACTGAGAGCTGGGACTCTGCCCCTGGCCAGAGGGCAGCCTGCCTCGGGGTGGTGAGGACAGGATATGAGGCAGCATCTTGGGCTGTTTCCCCTGCCTCCTCAGGGCTTAAGTGGGGCACAGTCTGCCTGGGGGCCAGGGAGCACTGCCCTCGTTGACAGCCTCAGGGCTCGTATCGGTGGGGTTTTTCAGCCATATTTTGAATCTAATGAGTTCTGTGTGGAAATGAGCAGCTGCTGAGAGTGATTTTCATTCCTGACTGACAGGGTGCCGCCAGAGATGCGTGGATGCCAGTGTGTTCAGCAGAGCCTATTGTTGTCCCCATCATTTGTCTGGAGCCCACCTTTTCATAGGAAATTTAATTTTTGTCTTAGAAAATGAGATGCGATGCGATGATATGGTTTTGGACTCTGAATTCGTGGGAATTTTTTAAGTGGCTGCTTTTGGTGGGCACTGGAGAGAGGGCGAGGCTAGGGGGTTCAGGCTCTGATTTTCACTTTGTAAGCCCTATCTTAGTATAGGCATGGGAGCTTGGGAACATCATCCCAAGGCTCTCTCACCCCCAAACTGGACTGCTCTGTGGTAATCTAGGAGCATGGAAGGGGCATGGGGCTGTGACTTAGAACACAGAGAGTCCAGGACTGGCTCTTCTCCCAGGCTGAATGATCTTTGGCAACTATTCCTTCGGTTTCCCATGAGGCAAAGGGATCCACAGAGACAGATCCCTTCCTAGTCTGATGTTCTTTGCATCTTTTGCTCTCCTTTGTAGGAAGGTGATTTTGGTGGTGGTGGTTGGGGGTGGCAGTGGTGCTCCTCGGTGTGCCCAGAAGGATGATGCAGGCCCACAACTCCTCTCTCTCCTGCCTTATATACTTATAGAGTAGAAAATATGGACAGATAGCCTATGGGGAGGACCTGGGAGCTCAGCATCAAGAGGGGCAAATCCTCGACATGGCTGGCTCTTCATGTGCTCTGCTGAGCACGCTAACATGGGGACATGTAGACTGCCTTATAGCATTGCTTTAAGGTCCAAAGGTGAGGTTTTTTTCCCCATTGGCCCATTTCGGGGGGATTGAGCAGCAGCTCTTTAGAGGGATCTTCTGGGCTCATGGCCTGCCTTACTTAAGATTCCTTTGACCTTTGGGAATCGGGGTAATCACTGCTTGGGCCGGAGGGCCTCTGAGGTGCCCCTTTTGGGGCTCATGGTATGTGATACATAGTATCCTCGGGGAAGGTATCATGGTTCTCATTTGTTTTTACAATTCTTCGGAAGCTCGCTTTCTTTGGTCACCTTCTGTTATAACGATCAGCTCAGTACAGCTGGGCTTCCTTCCTTTCCGCAGTTTTATCAGCTTACGGTAGCGGAGTTGTGGATTTTGATAATTAAAAAATTACTTTGTAAAAATTAACTGCTTGAAATTTTACTTCTAGGATTCAAAATATGTTTTATTTCTGGGCCTTAAAAATCAATTGAGTACATATTTTCTTAAATTAAAAAAACAAATCTTCAAAAGTAAATCTTAGCATTAGAGTAGATTAAGGGAACCAGGAATACTGAAACTATTTAAATATTGAAATTACAGTGTTGAGGCACCTTTTAATGAAGTTTTTTAGATTTTAAACCCCCCTGGGTGACATACAAGATCAACATGACTGATGGCATATTTGACTTTAGTAATTAGTGGTACTGAACAGAGGTGGGGTTAGCTGACTTCTAGGTCATGAGGTTAAAGTCAAAATAACTTTTTTTAGGGTCTCCGACCTCAGTTTCCTTCATCAGATTGATCTGTGAAGACTTTGGGGATGTTTGAATGAGAAGGGATGATAGCGGACATCTGGTGGGCCCTTCTGCCCACGACATGACCGTCTTCTAAGACTTTCTGAGAAGTTGTCACGCAGCTTCTGCTCAGGAGCCACCCCTCCTCCCCATGATTGGGAGCCTTATGTTGCTGGGACGTACCATTCTTGATATCTAGAATTATAAGAATCATTTATTGGGGCAGCTAGGTGGCGCAGTGGATAGAGCACCAGCCTTGAATTCAGGAGGACCCGAGTTCAAATCTGGTCTCAGACACATAACACTTCCTAGCTGTGTGACCCTGGGCAAGTCACTTAACCCCAGCCTCAGGGGGGAAAAAAAAAGAAAAGAAAAGAAAAGAAGAATCATTTATTTATTTTCTTTTTTTCCAAAATTTTTCCCTCCCTTCTTTACCTCCCCAAGCAATCTGATAAACATGTATAATCCTTTTAAACCTATAGGAAATTATTTCTTATAATGGGTGTTTGGATGGCCACAGTTGAAAAGAGGAGGCAGGGACAGGAAAGTCAGGAATCCAATAGAAGTTTAATTTCAGAGTGAGGGAAATGGCCTGCAAGCACAGAGGAAGGTCAGACACATGTGCTGGGCCCCGCCCTAGCGAGGGGTCCTGAGGCAGTGTGGGGACATCTCAAAACTTCTACCAGTGGCCATGTGGTGAGCTGTAGCCCTGACAGTGAAGGGTCATGGCAAGAGAGAGACAAATTTGATTCTTGGCAGGGTTTCAGGATCAGAACACGAGTACTTCTCCGAGCTTGTTTGGTGCTTGTCAAAGCAGTGATGTGATTTTACGGGAGAGTGCAATCCTCCCAGGGTGAGCGCAAAGGATTGTTATGTCCAGCTCCGGACGTAGCTTTCTTGTTGGGTATCTGCTAGTAGGATCTTTTTCTTCTCTGGCGCTCCTCCCTTTCTCTCAGCTGGGGGCCCTTTGCCTGGGTAGGACGGCCCCGCCAGGAGACCAGCCTTAGTGCTTCCTGGGCCGCCACCCTCTGGCACATGCTCAGTGTGTAGTCGGTGGTAGCCTTGGTCTCTCACGCAGACTGCTGCCTCTCCAGCCCTGCCTCCTTCCCTTTTTATAAGTTCCTTTCTCTTTTTGAGCTTTCATGCAGAACTTCCCTTTAATCCCTATTAAATGTCATTGCCTCGGCTGCCAGAGTTGAAAGGGGCCCCAGAGACAGATGATCTAGTGCTGTTGTGTGTCACAGACCCTTTGGCAGCCTGGTGGAGCCCTCCCACAATCGAGTTTCTAAATGGCTGAAGGAAATACTAAATTTCTGTTGGAGGTAGTAAAAAGGAAGCTGTCTCTTTTTTTTCCCCCTCTAACCCTTGATCTGTCCATGACCCAGGTAAACAACCTTGGGTTTCAGCCAGTCTCATCCCAGAGAGGAGAAGTTAAAGCTTGAGAATAGCGGATCTTGGGCTATAACTCAGATCCCCTGACTCTGCTTTAGTCTTTGCCCCCTTTATAAAAGCCATCTAGGGACACAGCCCTTGCTGGGGATTTTGGTGAACTTTCACCTTTCTTAAGCTTTTTGCTGAAAACCTTGTGCACTTTGACCGAGGCACGCTCTCTCCAGATGGCCTGGTGGCTCCTTTCCCAGAATGCCCTGCTCATCTTGGTGCTTTTCTGGGCGTCCTCTCTTACTTTACAGTTCCCACAACCCAAGGAGAGGGGCTTCTGTCTCTCAAAGAGACTTCTCCCTCTTCAGAAATGCAGAATTGGGGAGAACTTGTAAATGGGGGAGAACTCTTAACGTTACGGGGTGGGGGAGGACGTGCCTGGCAAGCATTTGCCAACTGGATCAGGTGGGAGTAGGACATTGGAGAGGCTAATTGGCCCTTTTTCATTTCCCTCTTGCAGAAATCCTCAGTGACATGACCCCGCTGCAGCGCTCCCAGTCTCTCCCTTATGCCTCTACGGCCCCTTTAAGCTACGGATCGGATGACAAGAATGTGCTTGGCCCCCCGGCCTTGACGGAGAGGGAGGTCTATCGGCTGGAGAAATTTAAGCAGCTTCTCGCGGGGCCCAACACCGATCTGGGTAAGTGTCATCCACTGCAGGCTCCCTGTCAGGGCACTCCGGAGCACAGAGAAGCCCCCACGGCATTTAGTGGCACGTGGGCAGGTGAGTCCCGTTGGGATGAGTTCTTCGGTGGAGCTCATGGCTCACTGTGATCGAACCCACCAGTGTAATGGCACTTGGCACACCGTCGCTGCTCTTCCGTGGTGCTGTCTCAGGATGACATGGTAGCTGGTCAGCCCAGCAGAGACTCGTGGCTTTTTGGGGCGACAGTGGGCATTGTTCTAAGTGTCTCTGGGTCAGCCCGTTTCTCTATTGAGGAGGTGCCTCATTGTCCTGCAGTTGACTCCCTGGCTCCAGCTGCTTCAGTGGGGTTGTGGGTAGACATTTTCACTGACAGTTAAAAATGAGACTTGGAAAAGAGAAGGATCATGAGCCCGATGAACCTTTTTACTACTAAATGAAACACAGGGCTATTTCTAAAGGCTCTTCAGGTCCCTTCTGAAGGAAGGAGAACAGATTCTTTTTGTATTTCCTAAAAGAGGCAAGTGGCAAACATTTGCTGCTCTTGGAGGAAGAAATAGTTGAGGAGGCCCCCAGAGCTTACGCGGCCACCTCCTAATTGTCCCCTCTGCACAGAGGCTGCCTTGCTGGCCTTGGGGGACTCTTGTGTGCAGCAGTCATTTGGGAAGCATGGAGGGCTCTACCCCTCGTGGATGTGTCAGCCCCAAAACAGCGCTTCCTAGGCTGGACCCCACCACCGCGGGAAGTTTTGGTCCTTTGTGAGTATGTTAGTGCTTGGACTTGTGTCTGCATGCAACACTGATCCCCCACAATTTTTCTTTCTGAAAGTGGTCTCGATGGCCTCTTTTTTGCTCCCAGACTTGACTCTGCCTGGGATGGTTCAGACCCTTCTGTACCATGGCCCTGAATCCAGTGCTACCTTAGAAAAAGTAGCTGATCAAGCCTTCAACTCAGCAGTGATGATGCTTGTAGTCCCCTAAGGGCCCACGGCAGGCACCTTTTATGTCATGAGGGAGCCTTTCTGGGTTCCTTCAATATTTCTCAAATTCTCATGGGATTGGTTCTGGGATTTTAGACATTCCTTCTCTACAGCACTTAGATTTAGTGAGTGAGTCTAGGAGTTCACTCGTTAAACAAATGTGACAAATCGATCTCCTGTTATGGGAGGCCAGAGCAGAGAAGGCCACTTCAAGCTCTACCAGAATATTGGTCGATTGGCCCAAGCTCCACGTGTCTTCAGAGCTAGGTTTGGCGTGCATTCCCGAAAGTTCCCTGGATTGTAGGCCTCTTCCTTTCCCGCTGTGGCCCCAGGATTTGTCTGCTGGTGGTGGGCTCTGCCACGGTGTAGGGGGCTCCGCCCCTGAGCTCCCCAAGCTGAGGAAACATGATCCTCCTTTGGACTGCCCCGTGGCAGTCTCGGCTGGACCAAGGCTCCTCCTCCAGTTTGCCTCTGGGCTTAATAGCTTCCGAGGCCTTTTTAAAGCTCTTTGCTGGAGTCTGGGTCAGGTGGCCGGGCTTTTCTGGGACTGTTCAGGCTGCTGGCTTACCCAGGAGTCTCCTGGGGAGTGTTTGTTTGTAATCTCAGTATTAGAAGGCCCCAGTGAGTCTGAGGCCTGGTCCCAGGCTTCTTAGGAACCTGACCCCAACAAACAATTTAAGCCTGCTTCTTCCTGTGTGGAGAGCAGAGACGGGCTCGCCCTTCCGGTCTCCTAGGATTATTGTCAGGAAGACGCGTTGTAAACCTTGAAGTTCCGTAGAGGTGGGAACTTTGAGGGTCACTCTTGCTACGTGTTATGGAAGAGGTTGCGGTGGGTAGCAGCCTTTCTCCATCAAGGGGTGCGACCAATACCTTCCTCCTCTTCCTCCTCAGCAAGGCCTCTGCCAGGCTCTCTCTTTCCACGATCTCATTTGACCCACGGCCCTGCCTGCAGGTGTTGTCATCCCCAACTTAATAAAGGAGAATTCAGAACTGAAGGGACAGAGAGACTTCTTGAGTCCTCATCCCCACTGGCACCTGGGCATCAGAGTGCCCATCATGCCATGCTGGGTGCCAGCCCATGTTCACAGGAGACTTCAGCTTGGGATAATGATCAGAGAGGGGGAGAGCCGTTTAACTTGGGAGAAGAAGGAAGCTTTCATGTTTGCATAGAGTGGGCTGGGAATGATGGGAGATGGCTGGGCAGGCAGTACCCCGTCAGCATCCATAAGTAGCTGCTGATGCCTGCTCGATGCCAGTGCCCCGCTCTGTGCCCATGCCCTGCTCTGTGCCGGTGCCCTCCTTGTGTCTGGATCCTACTTTGTGCCCGTGCCCCACTGTGATGCTGGGAATGCAGAGAGAAAGGGTAAAAATGTGGTGCAGACAACCAGCACAGGGAGCAGTGGGCACACAGAGGAGGGCAGGGGGTGCTCTTCACGGACTGCTGAGCTGGAAGGGCACGAGGAAGGCACACCAGAGACCGAGCCGCGGCGAGGGAAGGCCTCTTTAGGGAGGGTGAAAGCACATGTGAGGCTGGAAAGGTGTTGGGTCTGGGTTGCAAAGGCTTAGATGGAACCCCAGGAGTTTCTGGATTGGCTTTGGAGTGTTCGGCAATAGGGAGGCACTGGAGGTAATTGAGCAGGAGCGGCCTTTGGCCAGCTCTGGATAAAGGAAAATAGCGGCAGTTGGCATTGCTTAAGATGACCTGGAGAGAGGGTGAGAGAGACTTGAGGCTGCTCCTGACCCTGGGGGTGTCAAGGGCCCGCCCTAGGCGAGGGCTCCGAGCACCGTGAGAGAGAGCCAGCTCAAGGTTTGGGTGGGCACACTGGCGAAGGGCGGCTGGGAGCTGAGGGCGACTCCTGGGCTGGTGCCCGGGGGATGGTGGAGGGGTGTTAGCGCCTCTGACAGATCAGGGCACTGGGGGGTTCGAGGGGAAGCTTAGGAGTTCCGCTTCAGAGCCAGCGCATTTGAGATGGGATCCAGTTTGCAGAGCTGGGTGAGCTGGGGCGAGGCTCTGTCTGTGAGCCATGCCCAGAAGCAGTTGAACCCACCAGTGTGGATTAGGTTATTGAGAGGGGGAGGGGGAGAAGAGGGTCTTGTGCAGACTAAAAGTGGGGAGCCAATCAAGAAGCAGCACGGGGAGCCCACAGACAGGGAGGGGGCTGTGTGGGGGGGAAGCTGAGGACGGAGGAGACCTTCAGATCTGCTCTTGCGTCTGGTGAGGGCCATTCCAGGTGGGCGAGGGCTGTTCCAGAGCCCAAAGCTGGACCTTCCAGAGAGGAGGGGGAGCGGTGGGCAGAGCCGTAGTGTGGTCACTGCAGCGGGGCTGGGGCTGGTGGAGTCTTTCAAGGATCTGGGGAATTCGAGCAGCTTTGGAGGTGATGAGGAGGGAACCACCTGATGGGCGAGGGTTCATGTACTTGAGAACGTGAGGGGATGAGAACAAGGGCAGCCACCTGTCAGAGCTGGGGGGCTGTCAGGAGTTGTGTGGAGAAGAACAAGGGTGCCCCCATTTCTCCATGCTATCAGCTGAGGGGAAGGAAGAGGAAGTGGGGGCGGCAGCCCGGTCACAGTTCATGGAGCAGCTGGTGAGTGGGAGGAGAGGAGGAGTGAAGGGTTTCAGAGTGGGCCAGAGAGCCGGAGGGGCTGGCTGGGGCATTGAGACTGGAGCAGAACAAAGGGACTTTGGGCCTGGGCTTGGCGGAGTTGGGGGGCGGGGAGGGAAGGGGTCCCGGGGGCCAGGTGCAGCTGAAGGAGTATCAGGCCCGCTGTGGGGGAGCCTGGAGTTCTCTAAACTGGGCATTTTGTGATTGATGAACATGATGGCATGTGGCCTGTGTGGTGCCCCAGAGGTGCCTGAGGGGACTGACAGGATCCCAAATGAGCAGAGCTGGGAAACATGGGCACAGACACAGCCGGGGGTGGGGCGGTACAGAAAGACCAGGGGCCCTGGGACCCAGAAGAGGTGGCTTGGGGTGGGGAGTGCCAGCGAGGAGGGGCCGCCCTGGGAGAGGTGCTGAGGGCACCAGGGATTAAAAGGGAGAAAGACTGAAGGGATAGATCTGACACTGATTCTTGGTCCCCGGGCCTGTGGCCAGAGAACCCTCTGCTGCTGCCATGAGAGCCCCTCAGTCCTCAGGCTCAGCTGGAGAATTGGAAGGTGTGGAGGGTCATGACTGCAGGGCGGATTGGGCTTGGCGTCGATCGGGTGTTTTGGGGGGTGAGGGGCAGTAGTCAGGGCTGACCGAATGACCGCAAGAATCTCTTCAGGATGGTAGGGTGCATGGACAAGAGAAGGGAACCCTTTGGGCCCCAGACTTGGGAATTCATGGCTTCTCTGGGAGGCTTGGGACCCTCAAACATGGGTGAGCTTAGGGGGTCTCGCTGTGGGCAGTGGGGCTGGCTTTGGAGGCCCAGTCTCTGCAGCCCCCAGTGGCCGGGAGCTGTACTGCCGGACAAGGAGGGGGCTCCCAGCTCCCCTCTCATTTAGTAGCTTCAGTTCTGCCCACCAGATGGTGATTGAGGGCTTCCTATGTGCCAGGCCTCAGATTCAGGGAATCGCACTGAGGAGCCAGCCTGTGCTTCGGGGAGGGATGGGCCTGTTGGCCCCCTTCTTTCCCTTTGATTTAGCTGGGCAGGGGGGCATTTCAGGTGAGAACCTGAATAATTCAGCAGGGCTACCTCCCAGTATGCTGGGGACCCCCTTTCCCTTATCCCTCTCACTCTGGTTTCCCGGGCCCTTCCATGGATTTTTATAATATTCTCTTGTCTCCAGAAACTGCGATTGCTCTCTGGGAGGAGATCTGCTGTCTCAACTCAATCTCCCGGCCAGACTCTTCTTCCTGTAGAGAGCCACCAACTCTGACCTAGAGTAGACTCGCTCCTTGCTCAATGGTGTCTTCTTTTATCCTCCCAGAGAATGGGCGTGTGAGAACGCAAGGGCTTGTGGGAAAATTACTTCTACCAATGAACTTGCTCCTTTTAAACATGTAAGCTCCTCCCCAGAAGTTCAAAGGGGTTTTAAAACTCCCCTTAAAGGCTGGAACCCAAAGATGTGGACTAGAGAATTGTTAAGTACCGACTTAGCACTTAATAAGAACCTAACAGATTTTGGTTTTGGGCACACACTTCTCACGCCCGCCATGCACCCCTTTCCCTGTGTCCCTTGGGGACCCTCCATTTGGATTTTCCCCTGGTAGTTCCTGGTCTTCAGATCTGGAGCATCTTTAGAACCTTGGAGCTGAGAGGGCAGGTAAGGAGATGATTGATGCTCATTTTGACCACAATCTGATTTTTACTGATAGTGAGGAGACGCCATAGTGCACAGAGCCCCATCATCAAGAAGATCTGAGTTCAAATCCTGCCTCAGACCATTGCCATCCCTCGGCCTACCTCAGTTTCCTCAGCTGTAATCTGGGGATAATAATAACAGCCGTCCGCAGATTGTGAAGCTCTAATGAGAGACTCATTGTAAAGTGTTGTGGTACAGTGCCCCGGCACAGAGTAAGCAAGTGCTGTATAAATGCCAACCATTATCCTTGTTATTTACGAAATCTGCTAACGTCCCCCTGAAACTGTCCTCTCCTCCTCGGAAGCTCCCGGCTCTGGGATTTATTGTCTTTGGGGTCTGCCGTCCCATTCTCAGTGACGCGGTATCTGTTGTGCTGTGTGTTCATTGGGAGGATATCAGCCAAGCTCAATTACGCTAAGATTCTGGAGGGGGCCGGCACCCCCACTCACATGTGAGCACACTTAAAAAACAGCATTCAGCAAGTTTTAAAGGGTGTTTTGTATTGCACTTAATAGGATTAGAGGATCATCGCTTGGGAGCTGGAAAGGCCTTTCGTGATCTTTTTTTCTTCCATAAGCTATATTTCCTTGCCCATTTCTATTCATCTTTTTAAATCCTACTACTTCCTGAGAAGAGATGGGGACGGGGACAAAAATGGAATTTGCCGTTCGTTGGAGTGAGAGCATCTGGAATCGGATCCTGGATTTGATGACTTAACTGCCTTTGTATTTCTGGGTCTCAGTTTCCCCCCCTGTAAAATTTAAATTTCTCAGCTTTGAATTTGTGCTTCTCTTCTCTTCTTCTGATGGATTGAAATGAATAGGATAAAATAAGAATAATTGAAAAGTACAGAAACTCCTTGTCTGCTGAATGCAAACCCATTTCCCGAGCTCTTCTGAGCCGATGGAAATAATGCTCTTTGGCATTTTAGCCTATTTCCTTGTGATGGTTTCCAGGCTCTTTCCCTTTCTGAGAGTCTTCCTTGGGAGAGGTGACTTTTCGTTGCTCTCCCCCATTCTGATAGTCTTCCTCAGGAGAGAAAAATCAAACCTTTGCAAGCCAGCACGCTTTGGCGAAGGCGAGGAAGCAGCGAGCTGTGGAGGGCCTCTTCTCGGAGGGCTGCCGTGAGTCCCCTCTTCCTTTTCCTTATCGTCTCGGGCGTGACAGCAGGCTTGGCTGGAGGCCTCTCCTTTGTCCTCACCCTTGGTGGGTCTGAATTTCTAAGAGAGGGCCTCTTGTGCAGCCATTGTTTTCTGGATCCTTCTGGCTTGGACCCGTGGTCTTCTGTCTTTTTGGATCTTTGGAGCTGACTTTCTGAGTCTTCAGGGGTCTGTTTGTTTAGGTTTAGGGTTGGTCCTGTCTTGGGGAGTTTCAGAACTCGAGGCTAATCTAAGAATCCCCTATGGCATTCGGGCATTTGTTCTGGTGCTTCATTCAGGACGAGTGGCCCTTCCTGAGGTTTACCCGGTGAGAGAGGCAATGGCCAGAAAAGATGTGAATTTGCCGGATGTTTTGTTATAGCGGATCGCAGTCTCCTGCAGCGTGTGGGCCATTGAAGCCTCTGATCGTGGCGGCCTCCTGCTTCCGTCCCCGCTCTGTAATCCGCCTTAGGGAAGCACTCCCCACTGACCTGCCAGCCTGGCCCAGAAGGTGCTGCTCTATCCTCCAGCTCAGGGATGTGCTCGTGTGAGCTTGTACGCAGCCCCGTTTTAACACAGCCACGTCCTATGGCTGGCTGCTCACCCCCAGTGCTCTGCGCCAGATCCTCTTGGCGTAGACTCCGTCGCCTACTGCCGGCCTCGCTGCCTTCCACCTGTGGGGGCCAGGTCTGTCTCAGGATCTTTGCCCTTGCCCTCAAGTTTCCGCTTAAAGCCCTGCTGAGCAGGTGTGCACCTCTCTGGCCACCCTCTCTCTTCCATGTCCTAAGCACCCTGCCCTTCCCCAGCATTCTGGAGGAAGAAAACAAGTTCTGTCCTTTAGCATCTCTTGTTGTCAGCTCTTCCATTCCCCTGGGCCTCTCATCTTCCACAGTCACAGCCCTCAGCTGAAAGAAGGCTCAAAAATACTACTCGTGTTCCAGGTGATTGTGGGCATAGGTCGCTTTAGTAGACTTGTCTTTTGGCTCATGCAAATGAAATTCTTGAAAAAAGGCTGCTTTAGTTGTAGTTGAGGCAGCATGGGTGCAGGATGGAGGGCCAGGAGTAAGCCAGAACTCGGGTTCAAATCTCCTTTCTGACACACTGGGCATGTTACCCTGGGTTCTAGCTCCCCTCTCAGACTTCTAGAGTTACAGAGGAGGTGCTGACTTGCATTTGTAGTAGACAGAATTCCCCAACAGAGGAAGAAGCTCGGTTTAGCTCTCAGGAGGCCCAAGTCCTTCCTTCCTCCCATGATGTGACAGATTTGCAGCATCCTTTCCCTTATTTATTTATTTATTCATTTATTCATTCATTCATTCATCTATCTATCTATCTATCTATCTATCTATCTATCTATCTATCTATTTACTTACTTATTCATTCATTCATTCATTCATTTATTTTCTGAGGCTGGGGTTAAGTGACTTGCCCAGGGTCACACAGCTAGGAAGTGTTAAGTGTCTGAGACTAGATTTGAACTTGGGTCCTCCTGAATTCAGGGCTGGTGCTCTATCCACTGCACCACCTAGCTGCCCGCCTTTCCCTTATTTAGATCTCAGCTTCTTCTCTGGAGAAGGTCCACTAACAGTGTCACTCCCATTTGAGACCGAGTCCTTGGTCTGTGTGCTCAGGGCCCTCCCCGCTCTGGCGTTCTCTGTTGGTTGGAAATAGAAGGAAGCAACACATGTTAGGGATATAAAAATGTGGTGGTACCTCAGAAAACTAAGTTATTTGATTGAGAAGGTAATTAACTTGGCCATTTGTACCCATTGTATGGACCAGATGCCCTTGGCCAGAAGAAGGGTCTCGAGCCGGACTGGAGGCCAAGTTTTGGGGCAAGCTTCCCCTTTGGGCAACACCAGACAGAGATTTGATCTGTTTCACACTTGTGTCTCTGGGATGGGAGATGGCCAGTGTGATTGGGGGCAGTAGTGTCTGTTGTAAGCAAAGTGGAAGGCCAGAGAACTGCTCAATGAATATTTGTCACCCTAGGGTCTCCCAAGTGAGGGACCTGGACCATTCCGCAAGGCCCTTCTTGATCTAATAGTATTTGAAAATGGAGATTGAGCTTTGGGTGGCTGCCCTTTCTTCTGGTGCTATGTCTATTAGGGCTGAAAGTCACACTTCTCAAGGGAAACTTCCTGTTTTCCCAGGAAGAACAGGAGAAATGCTTCTAGATGGAGAAAGAAAGCCAAGGGGAAGTTCCATTCTTAGGAAAAGGAAATGATCTGTCAAGTGTTTTGTTGTTCTGTACCGGCTCCAATGTCCTGAGCAGGAAAGGTCCTTGGGGAATGTGGAGTTTCTCTTCCTACCCTTTGTTTTTTCTAGAGGAGGAAAGCAGGCCTAGGGAGGGGCTAGGCTGGCTCTGGTCCCTGCCAGCTGGAAGTAAGAACCAGCAGTCAGGATTCCAATTCCCCGCTGAATCTGCCTTCAGGGTGGGCTCTTGCTATGTCTGTCAATACCCGCCACTCCCATAATTCATTCTTTAACTTCTTCTAGTCCTGTAGCCTTAAATTTTTCTGTCTTGAATTACTTTTAGCATTTATCTTATCATACTCCTACTCCATCCGAGTTCTTTTCTATTTTATTGGCCCTCATACTTTTGTCTGTCTGTAATTTATCTTCTTCGAATGTGTGGCTCTTTCCAGGTTATTGATATGCTCTGTAGTGTCCAAAGTTGTCCGAGCTGTGATTCATGCACCCGCCGCCATTCATTCATCTCCCTGCCAGCCCCTCCAGGTCTTGGTTCCATAATCGGGTCAGATGACATCATTCCCTTGTCTCTTCACTTTAATGACCTTCTAGATCAGACCTTTAAATAAATATACCACTAAAGCTTGTTCAATTCTTCCATTTACTCTAGGTTATTTCCTCAATAAAAAAAAATGCAGCGAACGAGGAAGACCCTCTTTTTATTTCTTGTGACCACTCGATCACAAGTTATTCAAACTTCTGGGTGTGAGCTGGCTGAGTGGACTTTTCCTATTCTTGAAGCCTGATGTATAAGGCACACAACTTATCTTACTGCATGTTTCCTGGCTTTTTATTTGCCATATTTTAATTTTTTTTATTTTTAGTAGTATTTATTTTTCCAAACATATGTAAGGATAGTTTTCACCATTCATTTTGTAAATCTTTTTGTTCTAATTTTTTCTCCTTCTCTATCTTCCTTACTTTCCTCCCTTTCTGAGACAGTAAGCATTATGATATAGGTTGCATACGTGTATTCCTTTTAAATATATTTCCATATTTGTCATGTTGTGCAAGAAAAAATCAAATCACAAGGGAAAAATCAAAGAAAAAAAATAAAAATACTATACTTCGATCCACATTAAGTCTCCATAGTTCTCTTTCTGGAGGTGATTGACATTTTCCATTGTTGGAATTGCCTTGAATCACTGCATGGTTGAGAAGAGCCAAGTCTATCACAGCTGATCATCACATAATCTTATCACTGTGTACAATGTTCTCTTGGTGCTACTCACTTCACTCAGCATCAGTTCCTGTCTCTCCAGGCTTTTCTCAAATCATTCTGCTGATTGTTTCTTACAGAACAGTAATATTCCATAACATTCATATACCACAATTTATTCAGCCATTCTCCCGCTGATGGGCCTCTACGCAGTTTCCAGTTTCTTGCCACTACAAAAAGAGCTGCTACAAACATTTTTGCACATGGTGGTCCTTTTCCCTTTTTATTTTCTCTTTGAGATACAGACCTGATAGTGAGATTGTTGGGTCAAAGAGTATGTATAGTTTAATAGCTCTTTAGGCATAGTTCTAAATTGTTCTCCAGAATGGTTTAATCATTTCACAACTCCACCAACAATGCATCAGTATCCCAGTTTTCTCATATCATCAGCATTGATTATCTTTTCCTGCCATCTTAGCCAATTTCAAAGGTGTGAAATGGTACCTCAGAGTTGTCTTAATTTGCATTTAGAGTATTTTTTTATATGTCTAGAAATGTCTTTAATTTCTTTGTCTGAAAATTGTTCTTTCCTTTGACCATTTATCAATTGGGGAATGACTTGTATTATAAATTTGAGTCAGTTCTCTGCTCCGAGAAATTCCAAACCAAAGTCCAGCCAGACAAGGGAAAATGGAAGGTCTTTGTGGGACAGCCAGGTGGCTGGCGTCACTGTGCCAGAGAGGCTGTGATGAGGAGGAAGCAGAGGCTCAGTTAGGGAGAGCTTGAAGGACTGAGCAGAGGGTTTTGTGTTTGGCTCCGATGGACATAGGAGCCACTGATCATAGGGTGAGTCCCTTGAGCTTTGTGGGCTTTCCCTGAATCAGAATTTGGAGAAGCTGGAATAGGCTCTTAAGGGCCTCCCTTTTACAGAAGAAACTGAGGCTGGGTGGCCCTCCTGATATTGGAGTGAGATCAGAGTTTGGGCCTTGTACCTGAGGCTCTGAGCTCAATGCGCCTCCTTGGCTTCTTCCAGGACTGAGAGCTTGCCCTTCTGTGCCTTCTGGCAGCATGTTGGATCCCGGGGCCCCTCCTTTGTCACTCTGCTGGCAGCACGCTCACAAATGGCTGCTTCCTCGTTGGTCTTATCACCCTGTCCCATCTATCCTAAGGTTGCTGTCTGAATGATTGTCTTAATCATTTTAATTTATGGCTACTTCTGGCTCCCTTGGGTGCCACGTTGTGTATCTGGTGTATAATGAGTTTTGCTTTGTGCAGTTCTTCCAGTGAGTTCACACTCATTCAGTGATAGAAAAAACAATTAATATTTATTATGAGAGCTTTAATAAATAATTCTCAAGTACTTGAATTCCTGACTGGGCAGTGTGTGTGGTGTTTCTGATCCATGAGTCGTAGCTGCCCCTTCCCAAAGGCCTCTGGCCAGAAAGTGCTAAATCAAATGAAAATAAATGGCGGCAACGCACCCATCAGTTCAAATGGCTTGGAAACACGAACCGCTTTTTAGGGAAAATTCCCTATACGGCCTAATTTTTTTTTTTTTTTATTACTTTGAAAGCTGGAGGGCCCAGCTGATGAATAGGACAATCGGTACCTGGAAAGATGGGCTGCTACACCAGAATATTTTAAATATGAAAATAGGCTTTCTATGTGGAAGCTTGATGTTTGATACTGGGCTAGTATAAGAAAGGCTGCCCTGGACAGCTCATGGATGCTGATGCTGGCTGCCAGGGGAGGAAAAAAGTGGGCAGTCAAAGGGGCGGACTTCAATTGCACAAGTTGTCCTTGACATTCAGGTCTGCTGGAGGCGTTCGTGCCTTGAGGGGCTGGGGTGGTTTCTTTGTCAACCCTGCTGACAGCCAGGAGAGAAGGGCCTGGGGAAAACAGAAAGCCTTTCATCTTCTCGATGTTTAACCTAAGGGAGGAGGAAGGACATGCAAGGGAAATAACTGAGGAAGAAAGGTAACAGCCCGAGAGGACGCCTTCTTATCCTTTTGGGTTCAGTGCAAAGAAATGGAAGAAAGGAAAAACAAAAACAAACCAAGCTTGCCATGTTTAAAAAAGCCACTTTTATTGCTGTTACAAACATGCTTTTGTCTTTCCAAAGTTTTTAACAGTTTTGGTTTTTTGGCAAAGACGTGGCAGTCGAAGCAGCTGGGGAATTGGGCCTGGTTCTGGAGTCTTGGGGATTGCCAAGTTCGAGTGACTTTTGGAAGAAAGTGCCCATGATGCCGATGACCTGAGGATCATTCAAAGGAACTGGACATTGAGTCGTAGAAGAGAAGGCTCAGGGGAGGAGAGACAAGATGGCAGTCTTCACTGGTCTGAAGTGTAGAAAAGGGTATAGGTTTGTTCTCAGTTGTTCCAGTGGACAGAACTAGGACTGAGCGAGATATCAGCTCGACATAAAGAAAAACTTGTAGAGTAATTAATGACTCCATCAGGTAGCTGCTAGGTGCCAGAGACTGGATTTGGCACTGAGGCATTTGGGGAGAAAGCCAGTCCATATGTGGATGAATATTACGGAATATATTCACTTTTCTTGTGAAAAAAGACGCACGTGTGCAAGACATTCATTACCAGGTCCTCGGAGCAGGACGGCCTGAAGGTGGTGCTTGAGCTGGATGCTAAAGAGAAGGGCTTCATGAGACCGAGCTGGCACGAGTGCGGCCCTGCAGGAAGGTGTGGGGAGGGATAGAGGAAGGTGAGCCGGGCTCGGCTGCAGCTGGTGACCGAGGGAAGGGAAAGTCAATGAGACTAGAGAGGGGGGTTCGATCCATGCTCCAGAGCTTTAAAAACAGCCCCAGAGGCCCTAAATTAGAAGGGGCTTTTTTGGGTGCTGCTGGCACCTGATCCCCTGGAATTGGAGTGCCACTGGAGGAGGCTGTAGACAGGACTCTCTGATGGCCCATGACGAGGGAAGAAACTGAGGAAATGTAGGAGCTGAGAGGACGCACAGGGTAGGTGCTATGTGCAGGTAAGGGGGCGCCTTAAGTCTGCCATTCCTCATTAGCCACGGTTCTGGGAGGCAGGCTAGATAAAGCTTCATTCTCGGGGTTCAGGGTAAGGCTTGGTGAGTAAGGTACAGAAGGGAAGCTCCTTGTCATTTTCAGTTGCACAAGGAGATGGTCTTCCCTCCCTGAGGGCTGTGGGAACTTCTGGGCAAAGGAAGAGGCTGAGTGGTGGGAACAGAGGCTTACAGAGAGACCCTTTCTTCCTTCATTGCTCCCACCTGTTCAATCTTGGATGAAAGGGAAGAGGGAGAGCGTGTCTGGGGCATCCATCTCCTTTTGTGCAGCATGGCCCACCCACTGGACCCCTTCCTCCATTTCTCAGGGCCCAGGCAGTGCTCTAAGAGGTAAAAGGTGAGAAATTGCTGAGATTATGAATCTGTGACACCCCAACAACCGCTACTGTGGAGCCCCTGGATCCTCTGAAATGACTGACCATTGGGCTGCTTATTGCTGGGGGCTTTCTGCATGGGAGCAAGTGGGCTTGTGGGTGGGCACGATGTGTCTGCTTGGGCAATGATGATTTTATTATGGGCTTTAGGGAAACCCACGCTGTGGGTCTCAGATTTATGGGTTCATAAAATCTGCTTCTTCTCACAATGAGTTTTTGTAAAGTCATGAGGACTAGACTTGGAGTTTTATTGGTAGAGGGAGTGCCCAGGTGAGAGCCCTCTCCACAGTTGGCAGCCTTTTGGCTGCCTGGAGCCCTCCCCTTGCTAGGCTCCTGCTCACAGAGACAACTCTCTTAGAGCTAACTCTCCCCGAGCGGGAAGAGGCCATCAGCCAGGGTGCTGTGTGTTTGGGGCCTGGTTTACCTGCCTCAGCTGCTGTTTGTGTCCCCTGGGAGGGCAAGATCCAAGCCCGGATGACAGGAGAAAGCCGAGCCTGAATTAGAGGGAGCAGCACACAAGGGGGAGGCCAACTATTTCCACTCTCCAAGCCTTCGTTTCCCCTCTGTGACTGCCTCAGGGAGGTCTTGGGGTAGCCGATGTCCGTGTCCTCCCTCCATGGCCAGGTTCACATCCTCCAGTGTTTGGGAGGCCAGGAGGTTGCATCATGGGGTCGAGTTCAGACTCTTTCCTGATTTCCCGGGATGTCTCTTGGCCGACCGGTCACTCTTGTGTGCCCGACACTGTTTCCTCTGGGTGATGGATGGAGCTCACGGACAAGTTAGAGTTAGGCAGTTTGGATTTCCATTTCTCCAAAAGTAAAGAAATATCCAACTTCCTTCCATCTTTGCCGATTGGAGTCCTCCTTTTTCCGGGCCGCAGAGGTTCCACCTCGGTCACAGTGTCATAGCTGACTTTATTTTCAGCTTTCTAGGTACGTTCTGAAGAAGGCTTTTGTTCCATTGAGAAGATGAAGGGCACTGTTTGCTTGAAAAAATTTTAATGAAGTACCTAGCAGAGCTATTATTCATTTTAGAGACCAGTGGCTGCGGTTACCATAGTAATAGCAAGCCCTTTATTCAAGGTTTCCCTCTTCGCTTTGGACCGTAGTTTTTGGTTAAATGCTGTTGGGGGAGCTGCAGGTCCATGAATCTGGCATCCAGGAAGAATTTTCTAGCTCTGGTGAGTTAAATCATTCAAGGAATTTATGTTATAGGAACATAAAGCTTATAAATCTAGTTTATCATATCTATCATTTAATTGTTCATGCAAGCCAGCTCTTCATGTAGCGATTTACAGTAATCTCAGTGAAATAACAGTTTTGTGTCACAAAATGAATAATGCATAGAAAGAAATTGTCGAGCCCCGTAAAAATCATTATGCTCAAAATATTCATCTCTTTTATGTGAAAGTGATCGAATGATGATCTGCTTCTAGTTGCAAGAAAAGCACTTGAGAGACTGTTGTTCTTGTTTGCATTAAAGGTGGACCGGGTCACGGGCTCTCGGCAAAGGCGTACTGGCCGGGGAGGGAGCCGATCCCGGCAGGAGCCCGGTGCCTGCCGCCGGGCGGGAACGCAGCCGCGGATGCCCGACGCCGTCCGCCCGAGCTGGGCGCGGGGCGTGTGGGTACGTCGTGGTGTCTTAGGAAGCTCCCTCCTGAACACAGCTGCCGTTTAGAAACGTGTGTTTGGGATGAGAAATGGCCGATTTGCCTTTGGGGCTTGTGGTGAGGTGGAGACTCGGGCTTCTCTGGTGCAGCTTGAGCCCAGCACTCCCCTGTCACAAAAGTGGACCCTGTAATAAGAACCAGTGGGGCTGTTGGAAATGGAGGGTACAGGGAAAGCCGGCCCGAGCGTCCCTTAGAGCTGCTCCAGGTGGCCCCAGGCTCATCTCTGCAGGAGAACGGGCAGCTGGTCCTGCCCCCACACCATTCCTGTCATGGCATTTCCTGCTTGAAGGCCTCTGGGCGCAGCAGTCCCCTCTGCCAGGCTCATCTCTCCAGTTCGGGGGCATTGGTGGGCAGCTCTCACTCTGAGGCTAAGCCCAGGGTTCTGGTCCTTTTCTCAAGCCAGATGCTCCTTGCCCCCTCTGCTGGCCACCCTCCCCACAAGGCTGCTCTGGTTAACTCCCTTGAACAAAGTGCAGGTGAGATTGGGGGTCCTGGCGGCGGGGCAGAGGCATGGAGGACGGCCTGTGCTCTCATGGAAGTGCGGGTACCTGGCTCAGCTCAGCTTTTAGTGCCCACCCCCCGTTATCTTGTACTTGAGTGACTGTGTGTGTGGATAGACACACATTATTTGTCAAACTGATGTTTTTATATGTACTCTTCTTCCCCGTTAGAATGATCTTATTGCAGTTAGAGATTACTTGCCTCCCTTGCCTGCAGTACACACTTGCCCAGGGATTGCAGGCCCTTTCTAAGGTGGAAGCAGGCTCACTGCCCTCTAGATCCATAAAGCCATTTTACGAATTCGTTAGGGAAAAAATGGCAATCTGGGAAGTTTTTCCACTTTTATTTTCTCTCTTGTCCTCCCTCCCCTAGTCGCGGAGCTGTCCTTCTGACCAGAATCAGAGAGGAGGGTTGAGGGAGGGGAAGGGGGAGAGAAAAAAGGGGGTAAGGAAGAGGGAGGGGAGAGAGAGAAAGGAGGGAGACAGAGAAAGGAGGGGAGGAGGGGAAAAGAGGAAAGAGTGGGGAGGGAGGAGGGGCAGCGATGGCGAGGGAATGCTCATCTCAGCAAAATGAACCTAGAAGGGAGGAAGTGAGGGGAGGGGACGGGGCTCGTGATCATTAGCTGTGTGGTCGTGGCGGAGATTGTCCGCTTCTACTTCCTTCCCTCGACATCAGTTTATTTGAGAGTTTCCATGTTTCTCTAAATTCTCAGATTCATCATTTCTTCCAGCACTGTGATCTACTTTATTCTTGGACTAATTGGTTTATCTGTAAGTGGGTGAACAATTGAATTTAGGCAGCTAGATGGAGCAGTGGCCAGATCACTGGAGTTAAGCTCTGACTTCAGATATGTATTAGAGCTGGGTGACCTTGGGCCTGAAGGTGACTTACCCTCTTAGCCTCAGCTGCCCCATCTGTAAAATGGGGATAAATAATACCTACCTCACAAGGTTAGTACCAACTGAGATAAGAATTTAAAAAGTACTTTTTAAAAAAAGTAAGTACTTTGAAGTATAAAGAGTCTGTCTTTTTATACTATATAAATATAGTCTGTCCAGTCAGTCACAGATATTTATTAAGCACCTATTATGTGCCAGGCAGCATGCTAAGCACTTTACAAATTTTTAACAAATTGTTATTAGTGTAAATATTTACATAGCATCTCTTGTTCCAGTTACTGTACTAAGGACTTTGTAAATATATCTATATTATTATTATAGTAATTATATCTTGATTATTGAATAAGCATTTATGTAATTCCAACTATGTGCCAGGAGCTGTGCTAAGCACTTGACAAATATATTCTCTCATTATCATTGTTATTTAATTTGTTTGCATTTCTTTGTGACTATACTTTTACTAAATAACAGTTGAAGTAAGTTGGTGGAATCTCAGAGATAGAAGAGAACATGGAGGTCCATTCAGTTCTTGCCTAAAACATGAATTCATTCTGTAAGATTTCTGATAATTAGCTTTCTATCTTGAAGCCCTCTGGTCATGGGGAGCTCACTGCCAATACGGTATTCCATTTTCAGTTTTGGTTCAGTTGAAATTATATAGAAGGTTGTTCTTATAATACTGAGCTAAGATCTGCCTTCAATTCTGCTCTGTATGTGTGCAAGTGTGTGTGTGTGTGTGTGTGTACACAACTTATGGAGCTAGACGGAGCTATGGAGGTCGGTTGAGGCCCTTGAGACCTCATTTTACAGATGAACAATTGAGGTTCAGAGAGAGGCAGGGATTTGGCCACAATCAGTCCACTTGTGAGTGACAGAGGAAGGACTTGAACGGGGTCTTCTTGGTTCCAAGCTTGCCACTCTCTCCTTTGCCAGAAAAAAGTAAAAGCCGGAGAGGGGGACATTAGGAAAGGTTCTGCAGAACCTGAAGCACTACAATTGAGCTTTCTTTTTACTTAATAGTATTTTATTTTTTTCCCAATTAGATATCAAAGTCGTTTTCAGCATTGGTCTTTGTAAGATTGTGAGCATCAAGCAGTCTGATACAGGTTATACATGTACAATCATATTAATCATTTCCACATGAGTCATATTGTGAAAGAAGAATCAGAACAAAAGGGAAAACCACAAGAAAGAAAAAAACAACAAAAACTGTGAGAATAGTCTGCTTCGATCTACGTTCAGACTCTGTAGTTCTTTCTCTTGATGTGGATGGCATTTTCCATCAGGGGTTCCTTGGAATTGTCTTGGATCATTTATTGCTGAGAAGAGCTAAGTCTGTTATGTTATTGTCACACAATATTGCTATTTCTGTGCACAGTGTTTAGATTTGAACTTCAAAGGAAGCTAGGGTTTCTAAAAGAGGGAGAATGGGGAAGGCCGCTATTTTTGATTGGCCTGTTGAGTATGTGAATGGGAATGATGGGAAACTTGACTGGAAACACTGCTCGGAGGTAACTGAGAGTGGGGCCTTTCAGGGCCAGCTTGAGTCGGCAAAGGGCAGCCAAGGAAGACTTTTGGGTAGGGAAGTGACAGCTTCATGTCTGTTTGTAAGAATATTAATTTGATTTTTAAAATGTCCACAATTCCCCAATTGTTAAAAACCTGTTTCCTCCTTACCTTCTGCCCTTGAAAAGGGTGGAGTGTATAACAGGTACATGTTGCTTAAACATGCCTTTCTATAAAATTTCTGATTACTAGTTCTCTATCTTGAAGCTTTTTGGTCATGGAGAGCTCGCTGCCAACATGGTATTTCATTGTCTGTTTTGGTCAGTTAAAATTATATAAAAGGTTGTCCTTCCTTATATTAAGGCTAAAATCTTCCTTAAATTATACTCTGTGTGTGTGTGTGTGTGTGTGTGTGTGTGTGTGTGTGTGTCTTATCTGTACTCAGATGAGCATCATATTTTATTCTGAGTCTCATCTGGAATCAGGGATGGTCATTTTCACAGTGTTATTGTTTTCTGCCTACCCCATCAGCAGCTTATAGATAACTATTGGTAAGTCTTGGTCCCTCATTAGACTGGAAGCTCCTTGACAGCAGGATTTGAATCCATTGTTCTCATGGTTCTGCTGTTTTCACTTTGCATTAGTTCATACCTTTCTTGTCAAAATTTTCTGAAGTTGTCCATCCCTTTGTCTTTTTTTTTTTTTCCCAGTACATTAGAATTTCATTAATTCATTTATCATGATTTAGCTCCCTGTTCCCTTAATTTCAGTTTTTGCCACCACAAAAAAAGACCTGCTATAAACTTTTTTTTTTTTTTGGCTTGGACACTTGGATCTTTTTTCTTTGAATTAAAGATGTATGTAAAATTTAGTAGTGTTTGAGACATAGTTTGAAGTTGATTTATAATACCAACAGAGTATTAATGTTAACTGTTTTCCCAAAAGTCTTGAACATTGGTAATTTCCACTTTTTTGGTCATCTTTGCTAATCTGATTTGTGAGGTGAAATTTCAAAATTACTTAATTTTAATTTCTCTAATTTTCAGTTATTTGCTACCTGTTTTTATATATCTGTTGATAACTTCAATTTTTTCCTCTGAAAACTGTTCATGTTCTTTTATCATTTATTAATGAAAAGATAGCTTTTATTCTTATATATTTGAATCACTTCCCTATATAAATTATTGACTATTATTGACTATTATTATATGACTATTATCAGAGAAACTTGCTCCAAAGATTTTATTTCCCTCTTAATTGGCTTCCATCCTAATTTTAATAGAATTGTTTTTATTTGTACAAAAATTATATGACCAAATTTGTTTAATTTTTAATCTTCTCTCTGTTTCTATCCTTTCCTCATGAACTGTTCCTATTTATTTACCTAAAAGTTAATTTCTTTTTTCTTCTAATTTCTTTATGATATACTTCATGTCTCAGTCATGTATGCATTTGGAACTTGTTTTGGTATACATTGTGACATGTTGGTCCTTAAGTGTCTGCTTTTTAATTATATCTCCCAAATAGGCTGTTCTTACCCCAAGCTTTGGCTTATCAAATACCAGGTTACTGTGCTTATTTGCTTTTTTATTTGTGGTCAGTTGTTCAGTAGTGTTCTGCTCTATTTGACCTGAGGAACTATACCATCCATGGGGTTTTCTTGGCAAGGATATGGGTTGTTAGTGGATTAAGGCAAATAGAGGTTGTGTTCATGTAATGTCACACAACTAGTCTGAGGCCAGATTTGAATTCAGGTCTTCCTGACTATGGGCCCAGTGCTTTATCCACTGATCTCTGGCTGCCTTTTATTGCTTTTGTATATTATGTGTCTGATCTCTATTTTGTAATCAGTACCAAATTGTTCTGATGATTATTGCTTTGTATATAGTTTGAAATCTGGTACTCTTCGACTACCTCCCTTTCCACTTTTTAAAATTATTTACTTTAAGATTCTTGAACTTACTGTTGATCCAATTGAATTATTCTTTTTTTTTCTAATTATATAAAGTAATCCCTTGATAATTTTGTTGATCCAATTGAATTATTCTTTTTTTTTTCTAATTATATAAAGTAATCCCTTGATAGTTTGACTAACTTGGTGCTGAATAAGAAAATTAATTTATGTAGTATTGTCATTTGAATTATTTTGTTTTTTTCCTACCCTTGAGTAATGAATATTTCTTTAGTTAAATAGATCTGTCTTTATTTGTGTAAAGAGTGTTTTGCATTCATGTTGTTTTTGTGTGTGCCTTTGTTGGCAGACTTGCAAGTATTTTATATACTTTGTGGTTATTTTAAATGAGATTTTTCTTTCTATCACTTTTTACTGAGTTTTATTGGTAATATACTGTATAATTTGTAATATAATCTGGATTTATTTATATTCTATGACTTTGCTGAAATTATTTCCATTAATATTTTGGTTGACATTCTAAGGTTCACTAAGTTATCATTTCATCTCAAAAAGCAGTACTTTTGCTTCCTGTCAGCTTATCTACGATTTCCTTTTCTTGTTTCACTGTTTTCACTTAGCATTTCTATTACTTTATCAAATAATAATTGTGATAATGAACATCCTTGCTTTATCCCTGATCTAAATGGAAAGGCCTCTAATTTATCCTTGTTACAGATAGTGCTGACTGTATAGTTAATACTTATTATATGACAAACTCACTTGAGATTCTTTGAAAGAAATCTTATATATTCCTATGCTTTACATTTTTTATTTTTTTTTAACAGTGATGAGTTTTATATGTCAATTCTGTATCTATTGATGTAATCATATATATGTATATATATTTTGTTTTTATTATTGTGGTCTATTACAGTGATAATTTTTCTCATAGTGAACCAATCTTCTGTCACATATTGTATTTAATCTTTATTAGGAATACTAATTTGGCAAAAAAGAGAGTAAAATAGTCTGAAGACTTAGAGATTACATGAAAACTCCATATCTTTATGTATAAATACTTTTCCTTAAGGAAAAAAAAAAGTTCCTAGACCCTGGACATAAGTACCAAATGACATTCTCCAAATTAAAATGAATTCTGTTTTAATAGCCAAGAAAAAGCTTGTTATTAATGTATGAATTTACCTAAATTGTTAGTTTGTGAATTCTGTCTTCTTCCTCTCTTTGTAATCTTAGAACTTTTTAACACAATGCCTAGCGCATAGTAGATCCTTAATAACTGCTTATTTGTTGGTTGTGTATAGTCATCTCATCAGAATTAGAAGAAGTTAAAAAAAAAAAAAAGAATAACAAAAGATATGGAATACAATTGAAATAATTCTTTACTATTTGCATTAACTAATTAACAATTGGGGGCAGCTAGGTGGGGCAGTGGATAGAGCACCAGCCCTGAATTCAGGAGGACCTGATCTCAGGCACTTAACACTTCCTGGCTGTGTGACCCTGAGCAAGTCACTTAACCCCAGTCTGGGGGGGGAGGGGGGACTAATTAACGATCAAAAATGGAGCATGGATGACAGAAATGACATCAGTACCAATTTTAATAATTTTATTTAAAAGTTTTACCATTGTAGATTAAGTGCTATAACAAGAAAAACCAAAGAGCTCAGAACTTCTGTGAGCTACAGACATTTGACTTATCTGTCCACTGAAGAATGATGGCTGGCCATGTGCAGCATTAGAGTATAAAGTAAATTGATTTGTAATATTTGTTAAAGAAAGGTGATAGATGGTATGATGCATCAGAAAGCAGAAAAAAATGGAGAGTAAAACCAGATTAGAAGAAATTTGACAGCACCTCAAGATAAGCAGAATAATCTAAGAATACTTAGGGACGAAATTCAGAGAGGAAAAAGAAAAGAGAAAAATGAAAAAGATTGGCCCAAAAAATTCGTAATAAATTATTAGTAATTAATAAAAAATAAAATTATTTGTTAAAATACATTTTTTTTTTTTTTCCATTAAAGGCATTGGAATTGTCCCGCTTGAACCTTAGATGTGACAGGGGAGGGAGGTGTGAGACCAAATAGAAAAAGATAGAAACCTTCCAACTGATCTGGGTGCATCTAGAGGTACTGTTCTTTGGCAGAGGCAACCCGATTGAGAAGGCTCTGAAGTAGGGGAAGGTAGTCAAGTCATTCAAACCTATCTCAGACAGCATGACTACAAATAAAAGACACCAGAGGACATTAATAACTACTGACCTATGTATCCACACCCTAATCTCTACAAGATCTTGATTAGCATTGAAGGCATTCTCATTGAGGGTATTTGTAGGGAACAAGTGGGTTTTCTTTCACAAAAAAGTAGGCCAATACCCACCATGTCAAAGGTGTGGAGAATGAGATGCCCTGAGTTCACTGTTTGTTCATTATAAAAAAGCCTGGAATCCTTCTCTTATTGCCTTCTTTCCACCCGTCCCCCGTTCCCCCCCCCCCCCCCCCCATTCAAAGTTCTTTGACAGCTATTAAAAAATGGAAACTCCTGCTTTGGATGAGATCCAATGTGGTCCCACCCAGATGGAGGAGATCCCACTCCAGGCCTGAGCTGGGCAGGTTCCTGAGGACAGCATGCTCCTCCCTGGGACCAGGAGGATGCTGAGGGCCCCCACAGGAGTTCTGCGGCCATGCCAGTAATCCTGGTTCTTAACGGTTTTCAAAGGGCTTCACATCCGATATCCCTTCCCATGACCTCCCTCTAGGCAGGTGCTGTTGTGGCTCTCCTTTGACAGATGGGAAAATTGAAGTGGAGATGAATTAAGGGACTGGCCCAGGTTCTTCCCCTCAGGAAAAACCAGGGGTGGGGAGGGTGTTCCTTGCTGTGCATTTGGACGAGGAGCTCCAGAGTTGGTCGTCAGTGTGCGCATCCAGGGCACGGGTTTGGGCCCACAGCTGACTAGCAGAAGGCAGCGCAGCGTGCTGGGCTGTTTGTGAGAGATTTCAGAGCTATTTCATTGCCTGTCCGGATACCGTGAAAGCCCAGACCCATCTTTTCCTGTTATATTCTAATATAAATACTCTACAGCTGCCATTGTGTGCAATGAAATACTGTCTGAGGGATTCCCTTTGGTCGGGACTAGGAAGGGTAGGCCTGGTTCCTGGTGAGGAACTCTGCCTCCCGGGGGCCCTCGTGGTGTTGGGAGAAGTCGGGGAAGGCCTCTGCAAGCTCTTTATGGTGGGTCATGGACCAGAATGATACAGGTTGGTGGGTGGGGTCAGGTGGCCATTTTCCAGCCAGCAACACATCCACTTGGCAGTGGCAGACTGGTAGCAGGAAGGCCGAAAGTGGCCTAGGCCGTGGGCACCGGGAGTCTGTCTGAGGGGAGGGAAGGCTGACATGAACAGAATTGTAGGGATGACAGCTGCTGGGCGGTGGGGTCAGAACGAGGGGCCTGGGAGAAAGTGTGGCCACAAACTCCATCAGGATTGGATGCCTTGGCGTAGCAGTGGGAAATTCAAGGAGCGCTTTGTGATTGTGCTCCCTGTTAGTGGTCTATGGGACAGATCCATCTGACTATCTTGGAAGCAGTGGTGATAGAGGGCTAGAGCTGAGGAGAGATGATGGAGAGTTGGGATGCAGAGAACATCAGGGGCCCCTGGAAGATGGTGGGATCACCCGGCAGGAGTGCTGGAGGACAACAAGTCCAGCAGCATGAGTGGGAAGGACAAAGCCTGAGCTTGAGCTCAGCCCCTGAGGTGAGAGGAGAAAAGGCACCTGCCCCCCACATCCTCCCAACAGGAGACCTAAGGGTGCTGGCTATGACCAGATTCAGCTGGCACACTCACCGGTGTTTCTCTTTCTATTGCTACAGGCAGTGGGCTTCTGGGACTGGGGAAAGGCTTGGGAAGGAAGGAGATGTAAAAATGAGAGGTCTCAGTGGATGGTTAGCTGTCACAGGAAACTGAATAGGAGTTTTGAGTGGAGGGAGGAGAACCATCCAATCAGATAGTCAGCCATCACTTCAGTGCCCACCATGTGCCAGGTACTGTGTGGCCACCCACCTATGCCCTCAGCAAGCTTGTTTTTCCCTGAGGAGATGGCATATGGATTTGTTAGCGCCCTGGGGCAGGGCAGACTGGCTCTGGTTGAGGAGAGTGAGGGCTTCCTCTGGGAGCTCATGGCACCTGGCGGAGCACCTGGTGGGCCGAGCTGCATGCCCACTCCCAGCCCCACTGAAATCCTCCCCCAGCCAGCAGGGTGCCAAGAAGACAGAGTTAAGGACCCTCTGGTCATGATGGAGATGTTTGTTGCGATTAACGCAATCCGCAGAAGGCATCTGTGTGAGATCAGGGGCGAGATTGATTTGCTTTCTCAACAATGCATCAAATCTTCAATGTGCGATCAATAAATGGAAAATTCAGAAGTAGACAAATGGTAGTTTTCCACGTGAATGGTGCTGTGTGATCGTAAAACACTGCTTTATCCGCTTTGTGCTGCAGGCAGGGCCAGTGGTAGTGTCTGTGTTACTTTGAGGGGGGGGGACTGAGGCTGCAGGGGGCAGTGACCCTCGCACCTGGGGCTGGACCCACTCCAGAACCCCCTGGCCATGCAAGGCCATGGTGAGAAGGGCATCAGAAAGCTAGAAAACGGCATGCTTCCCGAAGCCCCAGGCAATCAAGGAGGGTTCCTCAGAGGAAGCGGCGTAAAGCAAAGGGCAGGAGTGTGCTGCAGGAGAGGAAGGGAGTCCTTCACATAGGAGGTCCTTTGCTGTTGTTTTGGCCACTTAAGGATGAAGGGGAAATGGTGGGTAGCCCTCTGTGTTTGTTGGGTATGCTGGGGTGGCCCCTCAGCTGGGCTGCAGGTAGGAGCCAAGGGGAGGCTGCCTTGACTTGGGCCTGGTGGGTCCTTCTGCCCCGAAGCCCTCCCAGACTGCTGTGGGCTGTGGCCCAGGGAAGCTGGGCGCTTGGAAGGTAGGTAAGTAGAGCCCGGGCTCTGAGGCCGGCTAAGTCAGGGGGCTTCCACGAGGGGCTCCACAGGGACCCCATGGCTCCCACTCTGGGACTCATCAGCTTGAGAATGAAGCCCACGGGGCCAAGACCTCGGGCACCCTGACCTTTGGTGGTTCTGTGTCATCATGACTGCATCCTTTGCAGTCCCATGTATTGTATTTTCTGGAACTAATGATAAGGATTTGAGACAGCATCCCCGGTTACCAGAAGGTTCCTGATACCTCTGTGGTTAAGAACCCTTGCTTTTGAGAAAATAGGGGGCAGAAAAGAGGCCCCCCTCAGACAATGGGGGCCCCGGGGATGTCACCTTGCTCGGCCTCAAAGATCGCACTCCCTCCGTGAAGCTCCTTAATTTATTGCCTCGTTCGCTGTAACAAGCGTTTCCCATTTGCATCGCCGAAGCTGGATGATGGCATTTATACTGGTCCTGTATATTACTTTTTTATTGCGTTCTATTTCAGTCGTAAATAGTCGTAAATATTGTTCCTGTTCTGACCGCATTATGACATGTTTCTCCAAGTAATCTTGGGTTGCAGTGGAGCGACGTTCACTCCGGCCCCTGTTTTTGTGGCTGTCGCTCAGTCACTCACCTCCTTGTAGCGGGGCTGGACCTTCTCCTGGCTCAGCACTCTCACTTTCTGGGGGCGTGACTGCTCACCTGGCAGAACTCACAAACCTGGTTCTGCTTCCCCCGAGGCTTGGGGACAGGAAGTTCTGGGAAGGGAACCCCCCTTCCTGTCGTGTGGGGGGTCCCCCACTTTCTGCGTTCTCTTCTCCAAAACGTTTTCCCCAACTTATGCTTGTGAAGGTACTATACTAGGCTCCACACTTTGAGTCAAATGTCATCTTATTAGATTCCCCCCTGCATTCTACCTTTCAGGGGTTCACTTGTACTGTTGGCTCACCCATGTGTTCCTCTCTGACCCCTCTAAGGATAGCACCAGTGACTTAGACAGATGCTGTCCTGAAATCTAAATGAGTGCCGCCTACAGTACGCTTTGCAGGATCTGGCCACTAACCCTTTCAGAGCAGGAAATGGGGTTCGGCTGGCTTGATGTGGCCATCACTGTTTCCTTTTCCATTCTTTTAAAGATGGGGTTTTGTTCTATTTTTTTCTTTTTTTTTTGAAGGGGGGCCAGGAAATGAAGTCACATTCCCAGGATAAAAGTTTGTAGCCCTTCTTCTTTTTGTTGTTGTTACTTAATTGCTTGCAACATGGCTTGCACCTGTAGAACAAGTTGCACGGATTGTACCTGAGGAAATGTGTGCAAAGTGTTAAGAGTGATCAAGACAAGCTGGTTTACTGGAAAATCCACATAAGGGCATTTGGATAGAACCAGCTGCAGGTCCATATTTCCGCCATCTTTTCCCATGGGATTTAGAGGCAAAGGTCTAGAAGCCCATTTGATTGAGGGGCTCATGCGATTGGCCAGTACGTAGTCCGTTGTGTTTGGCGCCGTACCCCTGGATGGACAATTTGGAGATGGTGGCTACGGGAGCAGCTGGAAATGCTTCCTGGGGTTGTACACAGGCCCTGCCAGAAAGCATGGCTGGTGTTGGAATCAGGACCATGGATAGGTCCCCAAGAGGGCAGTTAGGGACAGCTGTGTCCCTCTCCAGGGGCCTGTCTCTTCCCTGCCTAGTCAGATTTAATTCCTTTGAGACCATTGCTACGATTTTGCAGTTGGCAAAAGGACGATTCAATCAGTCGAGGGCCTCTCAGACGTGGAGTTTTTAGCTTATGCCAGCTTTTTCTGCCCCCAGTTACCCCAAACTCCCATTGTGCCGGCTGCTGGTTGCCACTTGTGACAATTGCATGTGTGTGCACATATACATGTACACACGTGCATATGTAGGGTGTGTGTGTAGAATTCTGATATTCTGGTGACGAGGAAGATCAAAATACATATTCAGAAGAATATAAACAAAGTCAAAGCTCCTGCATCCAAAACCTCCAAGACAAACTTTAATTGGAGGCTGTGGAAGTGCTCAAAAAGGATTTTGAAAATCAAGGAAGAGAGGTAGAGGAAAAATTGAAAAGAGAAGAGAAAGTTTTGCAGGAGAATCGTGAAAAGAAACTTTACAGCTTGGCAAAGGAGATACACACAAAATACCAAAGAAAACAGCACATTAAAAACCAGACGAAGACAAATGGTAAAGGAAGTAGAAAAGCCAATGAGGAGAAGAATACCTTAAGCAATATAATTGGCCAGATTCGGAGAAAAAATCCATTGAAGAAAACAACTCCTTTAAAAGTAGAATTGGATAACTCACATGAAAGAGTGTTCCAAATCACTACTGATCAGAGAAATGCAAATTAAGACCACTCTGAGATACCACTACATACCTGTCAGATTGGCTAAGATGACAGGAACAAATAATGATGAATGTTGGAGGGGATGTGGGGAAACTGGGACACTAATGCATTGCTGGTGGAGTTGCGAAAGAATCCAGCCATTCTGGAGAGCAATCTGGAATTATGCCCAAAAAGTTATCAAACTGTGCATACCCTTTGACCCAGCAGCGCTACTACTGGGATTATATCCCAAAGAAATACTAAAGAGCGGAAAAAGACATATATGTGCCAAAATGTTTGTGGCAGCTCTTTTTGTTGTAGCTAGAAACTGGAAGATGAATGGATGTCCATCAGTTGGAGAATGGTTAGGTAAATTGTGGTATGTGAAGGTTATGGAATATTATTGCTCTGTAAGAAATGACCAGCAGGAGGAATACAGAGAGGCCTGGAGAGACTTATATCAACTGATGCTGAGTGAAATGAGCAGAACCAGAAGATCACTGTACACTTCAACAACAATACTGTATGAGGATATATTCTGATGGAAGTGGAAATCTTCAACATAAAGAAGATCCAACTCACTTCTAGTTGATCAATGATGGACAGAGGTAGCTACACCCAGAGAAGAAACACTGGGAAGTGAATGTAAATTGTTAGCACTAATATCTGTCTGCCCAGGTTGCATGTACCTTCGGATTCTAATGTTTATTGTGCAACAAGAAAATGATATTCACACACATGTATTGTACCTAGACTATATTGTAACACATGTAAAATGTACGGGATTGCCTGTCATCGGGGGGAGGGAATAAAGGGAGGGGGGAATAATTTGGAAAAATGAATACAAGGGATAATATTATAAAAATATATATATAATAAAAAATTAAAAAAAAAAAGTAGAATTGGATAAATGGAAAATGAAAAAAGGTGATATAAAAGCTCTGTGTAGAATATAATTTTTTTAATAAATCTTTTTATTTTCAAAACATATGCACAGATAAATTTTAACACTGACCCTTGCATAGCCTTATGTTTGAGATTTTTCCCTCCTTCTCATCCCCTTCCTTGAATGACAAGCAGTCCAATATGTTAAACATGTTAAAATATATGTTAAATCCATTATGTGTAAACATATTTATACAATTCTCTTGATGCAAAAGAAAAATCAGATAAAAAAGGAAAGCAAATGAGTAAGAAAACAAAATGCAAGCAAAAAACAACAAAAAAAGTGAGAACGTTATGTTGTGATCCACATTCTTCCCCTGCTCAGACCCCCAGCTCCCCCCTGTCTGGGAGCTGTCCCTTTGCTGGGTCAGGGAGCTAGCTTTAGGAGCTGGAGGTGTTTACACTTCACTGGAGCCAAACTTCCATCCTGGTGTCTTCTTAACTTCTCCAGTTGTTGGAGGAGGACCCAATTCTTGATTATTTTTATCAGTTTTCCCCCAGTGCAATTGCACTCCTTCCCCCAGTGCAATTGCACTCTCCCACTGGAGAGCTTGGAATTTTCGGTTCTAGTCTGCCATTTTTCCAAAATTCTCTCAACGCTTCTCCATCCGGTGCAGAAAAAGCTTTCTAGCCTGGCCTTTTTGGTGTACCTCAGGCTGGGTCCCCTTTGACTTTCCAGTTTTAAGGCTCATACTTTTCCCTAAGATATGCCCTCCATGGTCCTGCTTGTCCGGACCCAAAGGGCTTTTGGGCAGATGACCTCGGGGCTTCCTTCTGTCCCTTGATGTCCCCATGGGCACACTGCCATTTCCTGCTTCTCTCTGCTGTGACTCTTGGAGCTCCCTTCTGCTGGGCGACAATCTACCTGCCCTGGGCCCCAACATCAGAAGCACGAAGCACGGGGAGTTGGGAAACCTTCATGTTTCCCATGTTTTCTGCCAGCTTTTCCCATCTTATTTTTTTCTTCTCCTGTTGTCTGTTTTCCAAAGCTTACCAGTCCGCGCTGATGCCTTGGAGTGGGCCTTGTGAGTCCTTGGCGCTGAGGCCTTCTGTCTCACTGAGCCTGTTTGTTTAATGCCGGATGCCAGGGCCTCGTTTGGTGCCCTCCTGGGCTTTCAGGGATCCCTTAGGACCTGTCGCCGCTCAGCGGGACCCATCTGGACAGGAACGACAAGTGGTCTCGATATCTGGCATGTGCTTGGCTCATGCTTCTACTTTTTCTGTGCTTTTCTTCATTTCTTCTGCTCCAGCTCTCTGCCTGACTTTGACTAGTCTCAGGGCTTGGCAGTTAGGCGAGAACATTCAAGTTTTCCCTGTTACAGTGCCATTCATCTTCTTTTGAACACATTTTTTATTAGCCTCAAGTTCTAAGAACATGCTTAGGAAATTCTACTGTATGCAGCAAAGGAAGCAGGCTACTTTTATTCCTGGCTCAGTGGTCGTCTTCAGCCCTCTTAGTTCTTGGTTTGCTGGAAGAACTCTGCCTTTCCCTCCACTCCCTGGAAGGTTCAGAGAGGATGACATGAGAAGGGGGAGTGTGGAAGGAATGGCGTGCCCACGTGATTGTGGCCAGCCACAAGATCCCAGCTCTTGGGTGTCTAACTCTGTGGATACTGAGAGACAATAGTAAGGGACAAAGCCGAGATAGTGGAATAAATGGCAGCAGTACAAGGTTCCTCCAAGAAGCTCTAGAAAATGCCCCACACCACACTCTGATTGAGAAAAGCATTGAGCCATTTGTCCAGATGTGGAGACAGAAGGGGAAGGCTGCAGACTCTGGGTGTGGGTTCATGCAGGACACTTCAATGCCCTGGGAGGAAACTGGACTCCAGGACAGGAGGCTTCATCTGGGTCACCACCAGGCCCATCCTAGGTCACTGAGGGGAACAGGGGCAAAAGGCAGCCTGGTCACCTAGTCCCTAGTTTCAGGTCACAGGTTCAGGGCAGAGGGAGAAGGGGACCTGTGCAAGGTGTGGAGGCCCTGGGCTGTATAGGGAGAAAGGAGGCCTTTTAGAAGCTGCCCTCATAGTGGAGTGTCTCATTCCCCGGGCACAGAGTAGGGCCTTGTTCATAGTATTTACCTTGGCTCACAGAGGCAGGGATCTTAGGTCACAGGAGAGGCTACAGTTCTGTTACTGTGAACCAACAGAATTTCCCAGCTGGCTGAGAGGGTGGACTCCAGAATGGTTTGTCTTGGATGGACCCAAACCCCAGCCAGGACCTTGTGGAGCTCAGTTGGAACGAGCCCTGTATGGGCTCACACTGAGAGCATTGAAAGCCTACATCAGAGATCCTGGAATAAGCCAAAGCAGCAGCAGGAGCAGCCTGACCTTTCCCCAGACCCTGGAGCTAGCATCAGGTCTGGAGTCCAAACATAGCTGCCCTGAGGGGCTCCCTCCCCACTACCCCACAGTGACCTGCTGAGTGCAGGGCGTGATTCCTGGAGAGCCAGAATCTCCAGTGTGCTTTCCAGGTCCGAGGGGCCTTCCTGGGCTCCTAGCAGTGAAATGATAGAACAGATTGCCTGTTTGGCCTTTGGAGAAATGGTTTCCGACTTTTAACCCTGAAGAGCACTTTGTGCTTAACTCAATCTCCTTCCTCACTGACCAGGGAATCCATGTTATTAAGGGAAAGTGCTATTAAATACATTTCATATTTTGGGATTTTCCATCTCGATTTCCTCTTGTTATCTCTTCTCTCCTCTGCCCCTCCCATAGAGGCATTCCTTGTCACAAGAATTTTTTTTACAAATGAGGAAGAAGAGAATTTTTTTCAGTAAAAATGGTCAACACATGGAAAAAAAAAAATTAATCTCATATAGGTAGTTCTGCAAAGGGGTTAGGAGAAGAAATCATTTCATGTTTCTTCTCTGTAGCTACAAAATTCTTTTTTGTTTCTGTTGCTATTTTCTGAACAAAAATTGTATTTTGTTAATCTTTTGTTTTTACTTTTCCCCTGATTTCAATCTGCCTTGCCATCCTAGAGAGGCATCCGTTATAAGGAGGATTTTTTTTTTTTTTTTTCTAAAGAGGAAGAGGAGAAATAGCTATCTAGCAAAATTTATCACTATGTTGAAAAGAATGTGATATTATATATCCACATCTGTGGAAACAGCCTCGCAAAGGAAAAGTGGGAGATGTCTTTTTCATAGCTCTTTTCTTCTTTTCGACTGTGCTTATTGTAATACTCATTTTCACTGATGCAGTTGTTCATTCCATTTACATCATAGTCACTGCAGATGTTATTGTTTTTTCTTTATGCTTACTTCAGTTTTTGCATTAGTTTGCATAAGTATCTGTTCTGTATTCACCATTAAGTTTTGTTTCTTATAGTAGCCATTGTATTCACTTATCACACTTTGTCTAGCCATTCTTTGTTCATTGGGCTTCTCCCTTGTTTCCTATTCTTTGCTATCACAAAAAATGCTGCTTAAAAGGTTTGGCTATAGATGGGGCTTTTCCCTTTATTGACCTTGGTTTATTCAGTGGTCCTCAAACTTTTTAAATAGGGGACCAGTTCACTGACTGTGGGAGGGCCGGACTATAGTAAAAACAAAAACTCACACTCTGTCTCGGCCCCTCAGCCCATTTGCCATAACCCGGCAGGCCGCATAAACATCCTCAGTGGACCGCATCTGGCCGCAGGTTGTGGTTTGAGAACCCCTGGTTTATACGCTCAAAAGTAATCCGAGTCAAAGGCTATGGACATTTTAGTCACTTTTGGGGGACCGTTCCAAATTACTTTCCAAAATAGTGATACCATTTCATAGCAGTAATACTGCGCCATCGTCCTATCTTCCTACAGCTATTTGAGTATTCTTATCTTTTGTCATCGTTGCCAATTTGCAGGATCTAAGGTAGAATCCTCAAAGTTGTTTTGAATTTTTTTTTAAATATATGTTATTATTACTAAATATTTGAAGCCTTCTTTCAGGTAGTTGCTAATGGTTTGCAATTCTTTTGAGAACTGTTGATTCATATTCTTTGTCTTCTTGTCTCTTGGGGGATGACTTTTGGACTTGTATTTTGTCGGTTCTGTGTCTTAGATACCAAGCCCTCATTCTAGGCATTTGATACAATTATTTGATTTGATTTGTTTTGATTTGATAACAATTCTTCTTATTCATTGCCTTGGGACATTAACTTAGTTCTTATGATAAGCTTTTTATTTTCATATAATCATAATTCTATTTCATGTGATCTTGTAATGTTATCTATTTTTTTTTTTTAAACAAAATAGACTAATAGCCTTTTTTTTTTTTTTTTTTTTTTTGAGGCTGGGGTGAAGTGACTTGCCCAGGGTCACACAGCTATGAAGTGTTAAGTGTCTGAGACCAGATTTGAACTCAGGTCCTCCTGAATTCAAGGCTGGTGCTCTATCCACTGTACCACCTAGCTGCCCCTAATAGCCTTTTTTTTTTTATCAGACTATCCTTTGTTTGATTCAGAAAATCTCTCTGCTGTGTCTGAAAAGAGGGGTATGATTTGCCTTTCTAATTTCTAGTCTGATTATTAAATTAAATTAAATTAAGATGGTGTCTCCATTTAGAATGTATCCCATAGTGTAGTGTAAACCCAATTTCTGCTAGACTGTTCTCTAGTTTGTTTGAGAATATTTCATCAATAGGGAGTTTTTCCTTCAATAATTTATCTTTTCCATTTTATCAGTTGGATTTTTGAGTTTTCTTGTTTCTGCATCTTCTTTACCTAGGCAGTTCCATTGATCTTCCTCTCTGTTTTTTAAATCAATACCAGATGACCACAGTGACATATACGTTTGATGTGGTGCTAGTGATATGAGAATTGGGGTGGGGAATCCCCTCTGGTCTACAGCAGGTACAATGCAAACGAAAGTGTGAGGGAAAAGGAAATTTTATTGTTGGCACTGACAAGCCAGTTTTGCTAGGAAGACTTCTCAGCGGGTAAAGCCCTGTCAGAGAAATAACAAAGATTATCTCTGAGAAGAAGGTATCTTCACAACGGGCGAGAGTCCTGGCAGGCAGCTGTGCCAAGAAGAGAGAGCATCCTTGGCAAGCATAATCCTGCTTCTGACTTCTGCAGAGATTTGGAGTTCAGAATTGACTTTTATTAGTGGTCTGAGGCTTAGGCTTCCATTGAAAATTGAATGAGAATCCTTCAATGTTGTCAATGCCTCCAGGGTGAGATTTCAAGTTGAAAAGAGCATATTTACCCTGGAATTTCTAGCCACTCAGTAGGAATATGGAGACCTCTAAATGAATGAGACCACTTAAGTTTGAGCTACTGGGAATGGTCCTGGGCTAATCTTCAGCTCAATGGAGGGTGGAACTGGTCCCTGTCAAGATTTCCAACCCAATAAAACCACTTAACTGCCCTGAAGAGTGGGTCTTTATCAGAGGAGAGTTTCAGAGTTCATCCCCATTATTGGACAGTTTTAAGGTTTATCCTCATCATTTTCCCCCTTAGGCAGTTCCCGAAGATTCATTTGGGATAAAAGGGTGAATGTCTCATCTTGTAATGGCTTCAAGCTGACAAGGGTCGTAGAGGTGTCTCTAAGTTCACTGGGGGTTCAAGCCAGGAGGGAAGACAGCAGCAGTGGCATCTAAGGGGTGTCGTCTGACCCATTCAGTCATCCCATGATCTCCAAACTGAAGGAGCCTAGAGGAAACAAATCTCAGGAGCAGATTAAAAGTGGGGTGTCATCCAGGGGGGAGATGGCGACATTTGGCAATGGGGCCCTTTGCAAAAAATGCATCAGGTCCCAGCTGTGGGCTGCCTTAAGGATGCCCACCCTACAATACTGAACCCTACTGTACTGTGAGAGTGAAGAAGCCCCTCCCATAGCAAAGAGAAATATAACGGTCCTACCAGCCATATCCAGGGATAGCCAGGGTTCCGATGTCCACATCGTGGTGAGGTGAGAGGGGCAGCTTGATTAAGCCCCAATTCCTGCTGGAGGACAGGGAATGGGGGAAGCAGCTCGTCCCCTCTAGGCAGTCCCTCCTCTATTGCTCCTCCTGCTTGAGCTGAGGACAAGGACTGAGGAGTCTCCTTGGGCAGCTTCCATGACACCTAAAACACGGATCTTTGTTGTTCCCAGCAATGTCAGCAGCCAAAAGTAGGGACTTTTCTCCAAATCTCGCTTTAATTCTGTGGCTTTCTCCTCGGCTGCAACTTGGTCCCTATCATTAAAGACTCCAATAGCTGTTTTTAAGAGAGAAATTTGAGGGACCAAATCTGGCTTCTGCAGCTTCCTCCATGTACTGGGGGAGATTGTTTAATATTAACGTCTCCCCATGACAGATCAAGGAGGGTGTTGGCCTTGGACCCCTCAAAAGGCTGGGTGGGGTCCTCAAAGTAATGGCCAGGTTTTTCTTCCATCTGAGAGGGATTTGACTTTGAAAGAGGCACCTCTGCTCTGAATGTCTCTTCCTGAGAATCTGCTGCTTCTCCCAGGGGGCAGAAGTTAAAATCAGCATCCTGAGGAGGAGAAAAAAGACTGGGAGTCTCAGGATCTGCTTTAGGTGAGAGGGATAGAGTTAAAGAGATACATACTCTTGGACTTAAGGTACTGTTCTGGAAGGTATTCAGAAGCCTCCTGATAGGGACTGCATAGAGATCCTAGAAGAACAGGAAGAGAGGGAGTTTGCTTTCCTTCCAGCAAGTTTAAGCAGCATCCTGCAATGCTGTTTTAATTTAAGCTTTTTAGGTTTGAAATCTTTCAAGTCGAATTTGTTTCTGCCTAAGGAAGGATCCTTAGAAACAGAGGTGTTTTGTCCCATTTTGCCACAAGCCTTAGGTTCCCCAAATCCATAGTGCCTTGTCCTTCTCTAGACCTTTTTCTAGTGATGGAGAGGTGACAAAATGTTCCTTGATTAAAGCGACTTGTTAGAGAATGCAGGAACTCCATTCAGGTGTCCCTGAGAGAATTCTGCTAGGTGTGGAGCCCCAACGATCCCAAGTTTTCCCAGGAATTTGGATTATTCTGGTTATAGAATAAAACAACAAGAAAAGGCTTAACCTCATCCAGATTCTTGGGGATTTTCAGTCAGAAAACCAAAAATGATGCAGTGCTAGTGGAATTGGCATGGGGAATCCCCTCTGGTCAGTGCACAGATCCAACAGTAAAGAATTCGTGAACCCAGAAAAAGAAAGTTTATTGTTCACTAAGAAGGAGCCCTCTTAGTGGGCAAAACTCATTAGAAGTTTGGCAAGAGATGGATTGACAAGACATGACAAGGCATACATCTTGGTCTGGGATTGGGAGCTGTCTGGGCTACTCAGTAAAAGAGCATCAGACAGAGATCGCCAATTGAATAAAATAATTTTTCTCAGAGTCTAGGAATTCCCTGTAGGGGATCCAGGCCACCCCCAAAAGATCAATGGAGGGTAATTTGATCGATATCTCCAATTGAATGAAGCCACTTAACTTTGTCTGGGAAGGTATGCTTTTTCCCAGGAGAAGGCCTGAGACCTCGAATCGCCCTTCTTTTATAGGTTAAAAGGGACACAGTTTTGTGCATACCCTTTGACCCAGCATTGCTGTTATTGGGATTATATCCCAAAGAAATACTAAAGAGCGGAAAGGGACCTGTATGTGCCAAAATGTTTGTGGCAGCTCTTTTTGTTGTAGCTAGAAACTGGAAAATGAATGGATGTCCATCAATTGGAGAATGGCTGGGTAAATTGTGGTATATGAAGGTTATGGAATATTATTGCTCTGTAAGAAATGACCAGCAGGAGGAATACAGAGAGGCCTGGAGAAACTTAAATCAACTGATGCTGAGTGAAATGAGCAGCAGAACCAGAAGATCACTATACACTTCAACAACAATACTGTATGAGGATATATTCTGATGGAAGTGGAAATCTTCAACATAAAGAAGATCCAACTCACTTCCAGTTGATCAATGATGGACAGAAATAACTACACCCAGAGAAGGAACACTGGGAAGTGAGTGTAAATTGTTAGCACTACTGTCTATCTACCCAGGTTACTTATAACTTCGGAAGCTAATACTTAATGTGCAACAAGAAAATGGTATTTACACACATATATTGTATCTAGGTTATATTGTAACACATGTAAAATATATGGGATTACCTGTCATCTGGGGGAGGGAGTGGAGGGAGGGAGGGGATAATTTGGAAAAATGAATAAAAAAAAAAAAAAAAAAAAAAAAAAAGGGACACAGTTTTACTCTTGTTACTTTGAGATTTGGAAGGGATGCTCTTTCTCTATACTTAAACCTTTTTTTTTCTTATTTCCCTTGATATTCTAGGTATTTTGAGTTTCCAATTTTTTTTTTATTTTGTCAAGTTTTGTAAAGTGCCATTTTGATAGTTGTATTGATGTTCTGTTAAAAATGAAAATTTACTTTGGCAATATTACCATTTTCATTATATTATCATGACCCAGTCATGAGTACTGAATGTTCTTCCAGCTATTTAAATTGTTCTTTATTTTAAGGAGCACCTTATAATTGAAGACATTCAGTAATGAGTGGGTTTGCATAGACTGACTTTAAAATATTTTATGCATTATATAATTATTTTCAGTAAAATTTCCTTTGTATTATTGCCTCTTGGATATTGGTTTTCTATGGAAATGTCATTGATTTTTATTGGGTTTGTTTAGTTGCCTGCAACTTTTCTGAAAATCTTATCTCAGTTTCTCTAAGATTTCTTAAGCAAACCTTCATCTTATCAATAATTTTCCCATTATTTGTCTTATTTCATGCAGCAGATGATTCATTGGGTAGAGTTCTGGACTTAAGAGTTAGGAAGATCTGAAGTCCTACTTCAAATGTGAAGTAACACTGGGTCATGCACTTAATTTATTTTTGTAGCCTCATTCCTCCCACAAAAGGGGATAACAATACCAGCTGCCTGATAAAGTTGTTGTGAGGATTAAGGGAGATATCATTTTGTAAAGTGCTTAGCAAATTTTAAAGCACCAAAATAAATGTTAACCTATTGTCATCGTTGTCATCATCATCATCATTCCTTCTCATCCTACTGCTATTGCTAGTGTTTCTGGGGTGATCTCACATAAGAGCAGTGAGAATGGACATCCCTTGCTTTACTCTTGGATTACTGGGAAAGCTTCTAGTCTATCCAGATTACATTTAATTCTTGCTTTTGGCTGTAAATGTTAAAAAAAAAAAAATCCATCCATCTATACCCCTTATTTGTAAGATGAGTATTATATTTTGTCAAAGAATTTGTCAGCATCTGACATTCAGTGGGAGAGCCCTTGTTTCAAATGTGTCCTGGACTCTCTACTTTCCCTCACCCCGTGTGCCCAGTCAGTTGTTGAAATGCTTCGCTTGTCCCCTCAGAGCCCCTCTATGCACCCAGACTTTGTGGCTCCCTCCATCACCATGTTCTCCATTCTTCCCTCTGCCTCCCCATTGACATTCCTGCTGCAAGGCTCCCCCAACTCCAGTCTGCCTCACTCCATCAGCTTCACCAGCTCCCCTTTGTCCCCACCTTCTGAAAGTTCTTCATTCCCAGCCCCCTGGATCATAGAACTCATCAGCCAGGACACACTAAACAAACAAGAGACAGGGCCTGTCCTCGGGGAGCTCACCATGTAATAAGAAAGACATGAAACAAGATCCTGATGGGCCTCAGGCTGAGCCTGGCACACATAGGTGCTTAATGAATACCCTTTGATTGTTCAGTATCTTTTGTTCACTATGTTATCCTTGACTTTAGCTTGGGAAATCTGGGGGGTGTAGCCTGGCTATGCTAATGACTAAGCCTTTTGTGCCTCAGTTTCCTCATCTGTGAAATGTTCTCTGGTGTCTCTTCCAACTCTCAGTCTAATAATAGCTCCTTTATTATGCTGACTGCTGGGGCACGGGGTGGGATAAACCAGACAGACCTTCCCTAGGTGGGCTCCCTGGGCCCAACAACAGGGACATGGAATTATGATCTTTTCCGTTTGGCTGATTGTTGGCTGCTTTTCCCCTACCGGGTAACAAATGGAATTTCTAGCCTGCCTTCCTATCTCCATGGCCCATGTGCTTGGCTCATTTATGCGAAGGTTCCTGAGGCTTGCTGACTCTGCCCTAGAACCCCTTCTGGAGCATGGGTTGCCCTCGGCTCCCGGGACCTTCATGAACCTCGCTCTCGGGTCCAGGAGCCAGCTGTGTTGTAGGACTGTGTTAACTCTGCCTGAGATGCGAGTGGTCCCTTGATGATCGATCCTGTGAGGGTAGCACCTTTCTGGACTTCTCGTTAACCTTGATTATCTCTTCCTGGTTCAGTTTCTGCCTGGATGAAAGAATTACTGTCTGGTAATTGAGACTAACTAAACGGGAACCAGCCTGGAGTAAAAGAGGCAATTTCATTTGTTGTATTCTTTAAGTGTTCGTTATTCTTGTCTTGTCAGAAAATAGTGCTGATAATAATTATAAATTTTGTGCACAAACCGCTTTCAAGCAAATTTCTGGTTCAGACTCAGATCTAATATTTTACATCCAATTAGATCGCATGAGTCCAAATCGTCTCTCAGTTTGGTTCACTGGATGTACTGAATAATTCCATTTGTAAGCAGAATGGAACCATAAAACAGCTGCTGCTGTAATTTCCCTAACTGGACCTCATTAAAGAACTAGACCTTGTGCTGCAGCGAGCAGTGTGGCATTGGGCTGGATGTCCGCCTGCTTCTTTCCAGTTCCATGAGAGCTTCTCTAGAGCGACGGTTTTCCCAGTGTGACCATGCTGTCACAGCAGATCACAGCTTCCCCACGAACCCTTGTCAGGAGATTCTTGCTGGTGCCCTTACATAGATCACCCTGGGTTGCCTGCCAAGGCTCTGCAGGCTGTCCTCTGGTTCTCTGTTTATCTCAGTGGCAGGAGCTGTCCAACTGCTGATCCTGGCCCTTGGCCCTGACAGGCCCCCTCTGGCCTTGCTGATGGGGCTCTGTGGGGGCCGTAGAGAACAAGCAACCTCATGTGCTAAGGTCACTGGTGCTTCTGCACAGGCTTCACTTGTGTACACCAAGGGAGGACGCTGAGGGCTCCTAGGGGGTTTCTGCCAAGAGCTTCACCCCTCGCTGGGACCTGAGGCTGGGTTCTGGTTAGGTTTCTCTGTGTGTGAGCTTCCTGAATGAAACATGGTCATTCTCCCACACCCTTCTGAAGAAACTGGGGGCCTCTTCTCTCATCATCCTCAGTGCGAGGTTCTTTGTCTGGTTTGACATACTTCCCTTTGCCTGAGTTCAGGAGTCTCCCTCACTTTAGTGTGTTTTGTTCTTGCAGATTGTAACTTACAGCCCAATAATCTTTTTTTTTTTTTTTTTAAATTAAAACTTTTTCTTTTCTTTTTTTTAAGTTCCTTAAAATTTATTTTTTTATTTTGTTTTTTATTAATTTTTATAATTATAACTTTTTTTGACAGTACATATGCATAGGTAATTTTTTTTTTTTTTTTTTACAACATTATCCCTTGTACTCCCTTCTGTTCCGAGTTTTTCCCCTCCTTCCCTCCACCCCCTCCCCTAGATGGCAGTCTGCATAAAACTTTTTATTTTCAAAACACATATATAGATGATTTTCAATATTCACCCCCACAAAACCTTGTGTTCCAAATTATTCTCCCTTCCCCCCACCCCTCCCCTAGATGGCAAGTAATCTAATACATGGTAAACATGTGTAATTCTTCTATGCATATTTCCACAATTATCATGCCGCACAAGAAAAATCAGCCAAAAAGGAAAAAAAGTGAGAGAAAACACAATGCAAGCAGACAACAAAAAGAGTGGAGATGTTATGTTGTGATCCACATTCAGTCCCCACAGCCTCTCTCTTTTGGTTTTCTCCATCCCAAGTGTAGAGGACCTGGCCTGAATGATCTCATTGTAGAATTGATCATCGTGTAATCTTGTTGTTGCTGTGTACAATGATGATCTGGTTTTATTCACTTCACTTAGCATCAGTTCCTGTAAGTCTCTCCAGGCCTCGCTAAAGCCATCCTGCTGATCGTTTCTTATAGAACAATAATATTCCATAACATTCATGTACCATCACTTATTCAGCCATTCTCTAACTGATGGGCATCCACTCAGTTTCCAGTTCCTTGCCACTACAAAAAGAGCCCCATAATATTCTAACATGTTTGTGGACCACTCTTGTTCCCCAGTTGGTGAACATCTCCTTTGTTTCCAGGTTCTTGTTGCTCAGGAAGAGCTGTGTGGGGTCCTTTGGGGTGGAGGGGACCTTTATTCTCCCTTACATGCTTTAAGGCTTTGCTCAGATCCAACCTTCTCCATAGTGCAGACCTTATAAAATGTCTGGCACTAGCAGGTGTTCAGCATACAGTGGTTTGGATTAGTTCTTTCTCTCATTGGTTTTGATGGAACTAGCAGGGAGATCTATGGGCAAGGGGTGGGAGCCTTCCAAGTGCCCCTCCCCCAGGCCTCACTCACCCCTTGACAACATGAGGGGGAAGAGCTGGTTCTTCTGCCTCAGATAGGGGAGCTCAGGGTCAGCTGGATGTCAGGTAGCTCTCCTGATAGCCTAAGATGTCAGAGACTTAATGTAGCGCTCTTCAGTTATGGAGAAGGATTGCTGAAGCTCATGAGGTGCTCTGACCCTGAGCTGGGGCTCTCATTCCCTTTTTTAAAAGATGGAGATTGGAAGCCATGATTTCCCAGGTCCCTCCCTTCTTGTAGGCCGATGCTTCCGCCATTCTCCAAAAGGCTTTTCCTCTATAGAGGCCGTTCAGGTAACGTTAACGAGGGGAGTTTATTCTGTGTGTGTGTGTGTTTTTTTTTCCATGAACATTTTGGCAGAAAACGGAAGGCGACGGAAAGCGTGATTGGGAAATGTTATATTATTGGTGCTCAAGCATTAGGCTTCTGATTTTCATAACGTCCTCGGGGAACTATTGAGGATTTGCTATTTCCAACCCTGGCTGTAAACTGCAAGTTATTGCTGGTGCCGTCACCCAATTATTTGATGCTTATTTTACTTAGACTTCGTAATTTGAAAAAGATTAGATGTCAAGACTTCACATTTTGGTGATTATATTACTAAGGCCTTCTCTTTAATCATTTCTTTTATTCCTGGTATTAATCATTAGCTCTCAGCTGTTTGCAAAGGAACCTAACCCTGGATGTCTAAAAACTTAAAGGAAAAAATAATTGCTTCATTTGCAGTGGGAATGGGGAATATTTGTTCACCAATGAAAGTGGAATGAATTCTTTGGCCGTTGGCTGCTGCTTATGATGAAACGAGCCTTTTCTTATTGTGTGTGGAAATTGTCGCTCTCATTACTGCATATTTAAGCGTTGGGATGATATGAACCATAGGAGGAGAGCTCGAGCCCGGGATCTCTCTCTCTCTCGTGGAGGAGGCACACGATAGCAGCTGGAGAACCAGGGCAGGTCAGGGCCGCCAGTAATCCTGGGCATCGCTGAAGGTGCTTGGAGTTAAACAAGGCTTTTATTTGGTTTATTTGTTCTGTTCTTTGAGCTTAAAAAAAAATTTTTTTTACCCACGGCTGGATTTTGTTTGAATTCCAGAAAAGAGATGATCTAGGGAACATGAATGGTGGCCCAAAGAGAGGCCAGCAGTTAAGGAGCCTCTATTCCTCTCTGGTCCTTGGGCAGAGATCTAGGGTGAGGTTAGGATCCAGGCAAAGGATTAGTGGTAATGAGGAAGTGAGAGCTGAAATACCTGCAGGGTCATCTGATCATCTAAATAAAGATTTAGAGGGGGAAGGAGGGGGAGCAGCTGAGCCCTGGGCTCATGTCTCTGACACTAGGTCCAGGCTTCTTCCATTGGGCCGTCCTGTGGCAGGGCATGGGGGGCACCGTGAAGGGAGTCACCAGAGAACAGCATGCATTTCCTGTTGGGGCGGCTTGGAGCCAGTGACATGGCTCCAGACCTGAGGCTGCACCTTGCCTAGGGGCTCCTGGTTGGGTGGCCCCCTCCCAGAGGACCACAGACTGTATATGTCTTTGCTTTGATGCCCATATTTCTGTCGTCTGGAAGCTGCCTGGTACAAGATGGCAACATCCCTGCTCTCGGTTTGGTTGCCATTGGCTCCCAGAGGAAGTGGCTTTCTAGGTCCGTGCTAGTCTTAGGTCTGGGATCTGGGGCCTTTTATGCTCGTCAGGTTCCGTGTGAGGAGGTCTCCCAGAGGTTCTCCCAGAGAGGACTGCTAATGTTTTCTGACATTTGCTTCCCTCTCTAGCCCTAGCCCCACCATGACCGGGCAGCCCTCTTCTGTTACATCATGGTCATTTGGTCCCCACAGCTTCCCTTCCAAAGCCCTGGCCCATGGCCATCCGGGTCACCTTGAGCTGGAGGGCTTGTTTTGCCAGCCCCAGGTCACCCCACAGAATTATAAAAGACCCTGGTGCTCCTCAGCTGAGGTTTGAACCTGAGGCCTCTGGCCTCCAAGAAGTACAAGGCTGCTTCCATGGGCACAGCCCTCCTGCCTGGGAGAGCATTCTCCCTCCTCCCCAGCCCGGTGACCTTCCGAAAGCCCTTCCCTTCCCCTTAATCCTTGGGTCTTCCCTCTGGGGCTGCTCTGTACAGAGTCTCTGCAGGTAATCTGCCTCACGAGACTGGGGACTCCTTGAGGGGCGGCCCCAACTCTAGCCTTCCTTTGTGAAGGTGCTTAGTCGGGGTTTATTGGCTGGCATCTTGTTCAGGTGGGCCCCCCAGGGCTTGGCTCAGGTGGTGGCCCTGGCAGGGCTGTGTTTGTTCTGGGGACCCAGGGGGTCTTTAGTCACTACTCTGGAGGGCAGCCATTAAAGGCCAAAGCCCGCCGCCGGCTCTTGGAAGCTCATCTCTGAGAAAGTAGAGTGCCGGCCTCATTTTATACTTTAGCTTGTTTTATGGTTTAATATTGTTCAGTGTGTTAATTATAATGTACTTGTGTTCATTGTAGCATGAACTATACATGTTAATTTCTAGATATAAAATTTTAATGCTAGTATCATCGGGGCAGCTTTCCATAATAAAAATTCCCTCTTTTCTCCTTTTTAAAGTAGCATACAAACCTTTTTTTTCCCTCTTCTTCATTAAGAGAACTGCTTGCTTTTGTTTATTGTTAGCATATCTGCAGAAAATTTTCAGGGTGAGAGAATATTCGAGCTGCTGCTCAGAGGGGATTTTTGGGCTGTGGAAACTTTCATTACTTGGCTTCCTCCTGCCCTCAGTCACTGGAGGTAACCGAGTTAGTCGCCTCTAATTCCCCATCACCTCCGCGTTGTTATGGGCACGTGCCACCGCCTTTATGATATTTCCCCCAAATTACTTACATGCACTCTCATCTCATGAGTATTCCGGAGATTCTCGGCTTCGTCTGTCTTGAAGCCTATGATTTGGGATTAGATTGCGTTGGCAATATTATTTCCTAGAATGCCTCTATGGTTCCTGAGTCAAACCCATTTGACACTTAATTCTCAAACCGATCTCTTGGTGTTTTATTTAATTTGCGGCTCTCTTACAAATTTATTCACATATCTGCGTTGGAAACTCTGTGGATTAAATTTGATCCACCTTGAAGTCAGTCTTTGTAATTTAACTTCCTTCTCTCTTGTGCCTGCTTGGGACCAACAGATTGGATGCTCTTCTTCTTGACGTGCTTGTGCCCAGAGGTCAAAGAGAGAGGAGATGGGGGCTGGGGGGAGGAGCTCAGCAAGCAAAGGATATCTTGAGGGATGTTGGACCCCAGCCCCATGGCTCATTGGGTTGGGGACCGGCCAAGGCCTCCTTCTTCACTGTACCTCAGTTTCTTTCTGTGGAAAATGACCAGGTTAGCCCAGATGATTTCCAAGGCTCATTGCAGCTTTGCCATTTTATGACTTGATTGGGAATGTATGAAGTCCCTGGAGAAATTGTGAGGCTTTTGAAATGAGGGGGCATCAGAAGGGTCACGAGCAGCATCTACAGGTTGAACAGGCAGAACCAAGAAAGAAGAGCCTATTCCAGTTATTTAGTTCTTGTTTTGTGTCCCTGGATGGAGAGAAGGCCCTCCGGTGCCCCGTTATCAGAACAGAGCCCCCTGCATGGCACCAGTACTGATGGCAGATGTCCAGCAGCCTCCATGGGAGGCGTCCCTTTCCCAACTTCTTGGAAAGCTCGGATTTTCAGCAAGTTTTTCCCAGGAGAACCATAGGTTTTTCTCTTTCCACTTGGAATCCAAATCAGCCTACTTAGTGGTGATAACCGAATAGAGTGTCAAGTGACTTGTTTTTGCACAGTCAATGACTAAAAATATCAGCATCTGCAAATATTGTAATCTGTGCCCTTTCAGAGTTTAATTATGGGAGCAGCTGCATTCTGATCATTTTATGGGATATTTGCCACCCCAGGAAAAGTTCTTGAGTAATCTTTTTTCTCTCTCTCTTTCTCTCTCCTCTTCCCCCAACCCTTTTGTTTTCACAGAGGAATTAAGAAAATTGAGTTGGTCTGGAATTCCCAAGCAAGTCCGTCCAATAACCTGGAAACTGCTTTCGGTAAGTCTCCCTTTCAGGCCGGCAGGAGACCCAGACCGAGGTCACCTGGAGTTTGGTCCCCCTATCTCAGGCCTTCAGCAAAGGCAGCAGCTTCCTTTCTGTGCTTGATTCCAAGCCCAGTTTGATAAGACTGTCAGAAAATGGGGATTATTAAGAATTCATGATGCCCATGTGTTTGTCTTTTCTGATTTTATTTCTCTAAATTTTATGTTCTAAGCAGTTACAGAAAGATTCCAAAGGACTTGGCCGTGAGATTGCAGATGGTTAATTCATTTTAACTCGACCGGCAGGTTTTTTTAATTGTTTACTGTGTTATTGGGTGGGCCCTGTGCCAGGCTTCAGGGGCATGGAGATGAAAAATGCCCCTTTGCAGACTCCTGGGGCAAATCCAGTTTGTACCCAAGTCAGGTGGTATTCTTCAAGGGCGGTGTGAGGGAGTAGGGGGCTGGGGAATGGAGGCAGAGTGATCAGGAGGACCAGAGAAGGAGAGAAGCCCATTGGCTTGGAGGAGCGTGTAGGCTTTGCAGGGATGAGCCTTGACAGAAGAGAGGGACTTTGGCCGCCCTAAGACGAGGAGGGCCTCTGCCGGCCGGAGCTCGGCCAGTGTCTGCATTGTCAGGGCTGTGGAAAGTTGAGTTGGGCCCCCCGGCTCTCTGAAGGGGTTCAGTGGCACCCTGCATTTACAGCTCTGAGCTCACCCCACCAAACCTGATCTTCAGGGGTAGGTGCAGGCCCGCCAGTGAATGCCAAGTGGTTGCTTCAGGTGGACTCTGCTGCCCAGCGTTGAAGAGTCCCCTTTGCTAATGAGTCTTAGCAAACGGGGAGCCCAGGCCTTCTGATCTCCGGCCAGTGCAGCTCTTAACAGTGACAATCTATTGATAAAGGATTCTCTTTCAATTACAGCTCGGCCCCTGCGGGCGCCTTCTTTTTCATTTGGGGCTTTGGAGCTAGGTAGGGGGAAGAGGGCGAGTTCATCAGAGAATCCTCCCCACTCTCATGTGGCGGGTTTTTGTGGCCCTGGCGCTGTGGCCTGGCCGCTCAGTCATGCGGCTCTCAGATTACATTTCACCAAGTTCTGATTGAAATACCTTTAGGACACCATTTTGAAATTTATTGAAAATGTGGTGCTCCTGGGTAGTGCCATTCGTTAATTATCTCTTCCAATTCTGTCTCTGTCAGCTGCGCCCCCTCTAGGCGCAGCCGCCTTCGAAGGCTGACCCCTGCTGCACCAGGGTTGTTGGGAAGATGGGGGCTTGTGCCTTCGGAGGAAGGAAGAGCGTGCGGGCGAGGAGGAGGTTGGTTTTCTGTCTGGTGGAGCCCCTGCAGAAGCCGACAAAGGGGGCTCTGGGAAAGGAGGTGTACCACATGGGGCCTCCCAGCTCTGGTTTTCACTGGCTGGTTCTTTGTCTTGTCTGAACCTCAGTTTGCTCATCTGTAAATATGCATTGCACCCACTGCTAAGTTTGGAGTCTTTGAGCATTGAGCAGTGTTTCTCTCTTAGCTCCCACAGTGTGTTCTGGGGAGGGGATTAGAGGCCCCTCGGAAAGGCACGAGGCCCAGTGGTAACTTTCCCTCTTCCTGGGAGATAACAGACAGGAAGAGCTGGGTACCGATCTGTGCATGACCAGGATCCCGGGGGCATCAGGGAAGGAAAGGAGCAGAAGGCGTTCTGTGCGGGTGACAGGCATGGCAGCATGGCTTGGGGAATGCGGCGGATGTGCCCATAGCCCCTTCATGTCACATAGGAAATCACTTATTCTCTGGATCTGGAGAATAAATCACTTACTGGGGCATCAGAGTGCTTTCAGCACAGACAGGTGGTTTTGTGTCCAGTCTTGGGGGGTAAGAGGAAGCTGTGGGTGTTTCCCAGGGAAGGTGGTGCTGTGGGCTTTAGGAGAAGCCGGCAAGGCCGGACTGGAGAGTGAGAGACTCGAGTGAGGGGTGGACCCAGGAGAAGTCAGTGGCCTCTGCTCAGGTCCCATGGCCAGTGTGAGAGAAGTCGGGACATAGGAACATGGCCAGGCCTCCGTGAACTGTTAGGTTCTTACTAAGTGCTAATGAGATAATGAGATATTAGGTTCTTACTAAGTGCTAAGTCGGTACTTGACAATTCTCTAGTTCTGGCCTTTACTGGGGAAGAGCTTGCATGCTTAGGAGGAGCAAGTTCATTGGTTGAAGTAATTCTTCCCAGAAGCCTTGCATTATCCCATGCCCATTCTCTGGGAGGATAAAGAGGGCAGCTCTGGAGGAAAAAGGGAGTTGTTTCTGGACCAGACTTGAGGCTGCTCTCTGCAGGAAGGGAAGTAGGCTCTCTACAGGAAGAAGAATCTGTCGAGAGATTTGAGTTGACACAGCAGATCTCCTCCCAGAGAGCGATCGGCAGCTTTTGGAGACAACAGCACATTATAGTGAACCTTTCTGGCGAGGAAGGGACAGGGATACCAGAGGGATGCCCAGGCACTGTCGGGCCTGTAAGGCCTCAGACTAGCTGCTCAAGGTGCAGGAGGAGCTGCAGGAGCGGCCCTTTCTTGGCTGGTTTGGTTTGTCTGTTCCCCCAGGGGCCGGTGGCTTTGGGGCATTGGAGCGAGGGCGGCTCAGAGCCCGGCATCGAGAAGGGACTTGGTGCTCTTTGTTGCCTTGCTGTGCCATGGGCCTCGTGGATCCTGCTCTTTAGTAGTCTGGGGACCCCGATGGCCACCAGCTTGGTTGCCTCCATCCCTAGGGGAAGAAAAGGCTCGATTCCTGTTGGAGATCAGTGGAAAGGGACGCCATTGTTCCTGTTGCAGTTCCCAGACTGTCTCCATTCTCTCCATGGAGCGTAGACTAAGAGCTGCTGTTTACAAGGGGTGCTTGTCCTGTCCCAGTGCCAGCCCCTCGGCCCCCCTTTGCAGAACTTGGCTGGGTGTGCCAGAATCTTGTATCTGAGGAGTGTGCACTCTCTGCATGACCTCTTGCTATCTGTACAGCTGCCATTTTGTCACTGGTCCCTCTGCTCTCTTTGCCTTCTAGCCTTGATTTTTGGCTGTGTATCATGGCCCTTTAACGCAAATGAGCCTAGGACTGGCCACATCAAAGTGGAGCTGTCCTGGTATCATCTTCCTGTCCTCTCCTCCCCACCTTTTTCCTTAGTAGTATTTTATTTTTCTAAATTAATATAGAGTTTTCAGCATTTTTTTTAAGATTTATTATTTTATTTTATTTTTTTATTATAACTTTTTTTTGACAGTACATATGCATGGGTAATTTTTTACAACATTATCCCTTGCACTCTCCTTCCTTCCCCCCACTCCCTCCCCTAGATGGCAGGAAGTCCCATACACATTAAATGTGTTATAGTATAGCCTAGATACAATACATGTGTGCAGAACCAAATTTCTTGTTGCACAGGAAGAATTGGATTCAGAAGGTAAAAATAACCTGGGAAAAAAAAGCAAGAATGCTCACAGTTTACACTCATTTCCCAGTATTCCTTCTTTGGGTGTAGCTGATTCTGTCCATCATTGATCAATTGGAATTGGATTAGCTCTTCTCTATGTTGAAGATATCCACTTCCATCAGAATACATCCTCATACAGCATCGTTGTTGAAGTATATAATGATCTCCTGGTCCTGCTCATTTCACTCAGCATCAGTTGATGTAAGTCTCTCCAGGCCTTTCTAAAATCATCCTATTGGTCATTTCTTACAGAACAATAATATCCCATAATATTCATATACCACAATTTATTCAGCCATTCTCCAGCTGATGGGCCTCTACACAGTTTCCAGTTTCTGGCCCCTACAAAGAGGGCTGCCACAATCATTCTTGCACATGTGGGTCCCTTTCCCTTTTTTATGGGGTCAAAGGGTGCACAGTCTGATGGCCCTTTGCTGCCCTTTCTCCTTTCTTCCTCTGTTTTTCTACTGAGTCCCATGTTGTTTGTACCTGTGCTGGGGATAAAGAGGCCAGGAGATGGGACTCGGCCTCCAGGAGCCCGCAGTCTGATGGGAGAATGAGCATGCATGACGCACAGCAGGAGAAAGGTGGGCCTGGATGTCCCTTCACTTTGCTCTCTTCAAAGGAAATGACTATTTTTCATGGCATTCTGGGCCATCTTCTGAGCTGACCCAGGGACTGGACCAGGCCACTGAGGGTGTCCCCAGGGGAGCCACTGATCTTGATGGCCCCCTGTTGGAGGTAGGAACTCCTGCCGGGGGGGGATATCCCAGTGGGGGTGGAGGGTCACTGCATTGATCATCCAGAAGGGTTTGGTCTGGGAGGGATTGTGGGACCCACAGATACTTAGGGAGAGAACTAGTTCAGTTTGATGAGCCCTCTTCTCTTGCCTTTGGAAGTTGTGAGGGCTGACCTCATGGCCCAGTTCCTGTGGACTTTCTCACTTTCCCTTAGAGGGGGCAAGCAGTGAAGTGGTCATTGCGTGGGCCTGATCACATCTCCTTGGGGGCCTCGTCCTCTCTGCAACAGGCAGGTGGTCGCCTGGTCTCTGGGCCACGGACGCTTGGTTAGATCTGCCAACAGGAGATGTAGAGTTGGTGCATTTAGAAATCTTTGGTCTGTTTTCATCTAACAAAAAGTGTGTGTGTGTGTGTGTGTGTGTGTGTGTGTGTGTGTGTGTGTGTGTGTGTAAGAGAGAGAGACACACAGACAGACAGACAGGGAGATCCAGATCAAAAGACCAACACAGAGAAATGGGAGAGCTGTTTCTGAGATTTGACAAAAGGAACATTTCCTTTTGTTCCTTCACGACTCTTCCGTAACCTGTCCATGTTACTTTGTTGGTTTCTGGGTCCTGCATTTACTTAATGAGTAAAAAATGTTACTTGAATTAAGGGGGAAAAGGGATGAGTGTGCACTTGTGCAGAATGATCTCAGACTGGCCGCCATTCCCTGTGGTACCATCGATGCCATCTAAAGTCTTTGCAAGTGACAAGGGATCTTTTCTCTAAACAAAGCCGGAGTGGTGTTTTTGGACCCCCCATGTTTAAGGTTCGTGCCAGCGAGCAGCGGGGTGAGGGGTGAGCCTAGGGCCGCCTCGGGGGCCGGCACGCTCCCCATGGGAGGTGAAGCTCCTCTGGGGTTTTCTGCCACCAAGAGAATTGGGGTCTGAGCATATGCCGGCTTTGTTTTACATTTATGATTAGTGTTTTTATAGCATGCTAATACAGCAATTAAGTTTTCTGTAGTTCTGTCATTTAAAATTCATTGCATACTTGAATATATTTCATTTGCATAATTTTCAGTCTTGCTTAATTATCTAAAGGCCTCAACTCGCATGTATGTTTTCTTTTAAAAGTGGTGATATCAGGGGTGGGGATGCGTTTTTCAGGAGGGCCGGCTGTTTTCCCATCTCCTCGGCCTGGCTTTTGACTGACTTTCAACAGCAGGGAGAGGACTGAGGCGTTGCCGTGGCGGTCCTTGCTCAGATCTGTGCACGAGCCGGTGCCTGGGCCGCGATGGTGGGACGGAGGGCAAGGCCTCGAGTATGGCCAGCTCGTGTCGGGGACGCTCTTATAGCCCAGAGTGCAGGCGAGGTGACCACAGTGCTTGTGCTCCCCCGTGAGGGTGGCACGCTGAGGTTCTGCAGTGACCGCCTGTCGTTTCTGTGCCCATGCTGCAGCTGCCTGGCGGGTGGGTCTGGAGACAGGCAAACCCGCAGATGGCAGGGGAGCCCCTTTGTGGGGAATGGGACAGCCAGATTGGGCTGCCAGGCCTGTGGTGGGCAGAGGGATGGATGGGGTGGTAGCCGAGGCAGCACAGACTTGGGCGGATAGGTGGTCCTGTTCTTGGCTGCCACGAGTGACCTGGGCGCCCAGTCTCCCAGCCGGCCCTCAGCCTGCCATCCTCCGAGCCAGTGTTCTGATTCCTGGTGGTTTAGCTGGATGTCATTCCTCTTGTTCTTGTAGACCTCCAGTACAAGACGCTGCTCCCCAGGGGGTTGGGTGGTGGGACAGCTGCCTAACACATTGATTTGGCAGAAGCCGGACCAGCAGCCGGCCCTTCCTAGTGCTCGGCATGGCCAGTGTGCAGATGCAAGCATGCCCTCCCCTCTGGGAGGGGGTTGGGACTGGAAGCGTGGTGAGGCTTCCCTTCTCTATGGAAACCCTAGGTCTGGACAGGAGGGAGAATGAAGAGGGCTGGGGGAAGGCTTCCTGGAGGAGGCCACCTTCTTTCTTTTCTGCCGCCACTTTGGCTTATTCCGATGAAGGCCTTTAACCGGCCCAGCCCTGCCAAGGGCTTAGGAGTAGGCCAAGTGAACGGGGGGGGGGGGGGGGGGGGTTTCTCCTAAAAATTAGGCTCAGATCTAGCTCTGTGGCCTTGGTGACAGAGGGAATGCGCTGCTTCAGTTTACATAACGTGAGAGGTTTGAAAGCTGCAGGGAGACTTTTCCTGGTGTGTCTTGAAGTCCTGTTTTCCTTTGATCACTTGTGGTTCTGAGCTATGGCTCGGCCTACCTCCGAGTGTCGTTTTTTTCCTTTTTTAAAAAATTTATTTATTGTAATACACATTGCTTTATGAATCGTATTGGGAGAGAAAAATCGGAACAAAAAGGAAAAATCACAGGAGAGGAAAAAAACTGAAGTAGTGAACACAGCATGTGCTGATTTACATTCTGTCTCCATAGTTCTCATTCTGGATGCGGGGGGCGTTTTCTGTCCAAAGACACGTGGGATGACTTTGGGTCACAGAACCAGTGAGCGGAAGCCGCCGCTTCCTACTTGATCATCGACAGTCTTGCTGGGATTGTGTACGATGGATTCCTGTTCTGCTGGTTTCGTTCGGCCTCGGTCCGTGGAAGTCTTTCCAGGCCTTTCTAAAAGCAGCTCACTCCTTATTTCTTGTGACCACGACTTCTTCGGCCGTTCCCCAGTGGATGGGCATCGACTTGTTTTCCGATTCTTGGCTACCACAAAGAGAGCTGCTATAGGCGTTTTGGCACATGGGGGTCTTGTCCCTCCTTGAAGGTTTCCTTGGGATAGAGGCCCAGGAATGGGACTGCTGGGGCACGGTGAGGCTGACTCTTTGGGCATAGTTCCAAAGGGCTCTCCACATGATGCGTGAGGGTCCCGGTTTCCCCACATCTTCCACAACATGAATCATGACCCTTTCCTGTCATCTGTGCCAATCTGACAGGGGTGAGCGGGTGCCCCGAGTGGCATTCGAAGAAGAGGGCATTCCTGGCATGGCCAGCCCGTACAAAGGCCTGGAGAAGCAAGATGGCAGGGCAGGTTGTGGCCAGTTGTGGAGGATTTTACATGTCTAGGAGAGGAGTCTCCCGGGATCCTAGAAGGAGGAGGGAGTTCCTGGGATCATTCAGCTGGAGATAGGTGGGGATGGAATGTGCTTTGTGGTTTCCTCCCATTTACATCGCCCATGTCTTGTAGGAATATTGGTTTTTCTCTCTAGTATGATAGGGACTTTTTAGATCCAGGAGTCTGGATTTGAGCACAGTGTGCCTGGTCCCACAGTAGGTGCTTGTTTCTTCAGAGCTTTTTGGCTGACACCCCTAGGATGTGGCTAACAGAAGGAGGAGGAGTTGAGGGTTCGAGGTGCAGTCCCTTGCCCAACCCAGCCTGGGGCTCTTGTTCCCAAGCTCAGGCTCTTCCCGCTTTGTTCTCCTGTCTCTCTCCTGTCCCTCAGGACTGGCACTTTCTTGCCCGTGCCCCTAGCCGCCTTCTCCAGGACTCAGGAGCCCTGCGTACAGGGACCAGCGCTGGCTCCCTCTGTCTCGTTGGGGCTCATGTGCTCTCTAACACTCTCTGCCATCCTGACTGAGTTTCCTTGTGTTTCCTGTCTCCGTTTGTCCTGGGAGCGTGGCCGTGGGGCAGTCCAATGGGGAACATTTCCTCTTTCCCTCCTCCAGCTCCCTTGCCTCCGGCCCTCCATCTGGAGGCTCACAGTCCTTGCCTCCTCTCCCTATCCCTAAGCAGCGGCTAAGTGTCTTTGGCTATGCTGCCCTTGGCCTCCGCCAGATGCCCCGCTCTGACTTCCACCGGGTCCCCCGCTCTGGCCCCTGCTTGCGTTTGTTGTAGGGCTCCCTAAGACTTGGGAAGTCGCTGCCATTCCTGTCCCTTCTGCCAGGCCCATGCCATGATCATGGCCTTTCCACTTTAGCCAAACATACTGGGACCGGACAGCCGCCTTCCATCCTTTGTCTCTAGAATACTTTCTTCTCATCACAGCCTCCCAACACTCATCAGTTCATCAACCATAGCCTCCTGGCTGTTCCTTGCACCTCTTGGCTCAGGATGGTTACTTCTTTTCTTTTATAAAAATGTATTTCTTTAAAACATAAATGCAAAGGGCCTTTTGTTTGCTGGCAGAATGTGAAGATGTTTGAATTGACTGGAATTCTATACAGCGGGGAGGCTGCCTTTGGGATCCTCAGCAAAGCCTCCGACGTTCCCTTGGGTGGGCTGAGGCAGCCTGGGGTCTCCAGTGGGGCTCATGTTGGGGATTGTTAGACTCAGCCTGTGGGGTTTCTTTTCCCAAACCCACCTTCCCATCCTCTGTATCAGATTTCAGACAATCCGCCCCTTCTGTGTGCCTGGGGGTCCACGCTTTTAAAATACGAACTTAACAATAGATCAGGTGGCAATAACGAATTTTCTTTTCTTCTCTCATAAGGGTTACCTCCCTGCAAACGTGGATCGGAGAGAAGGCACCCTGCGGAGAAAGCAGAAAGAATATTTTGCGTTTATTGACCAATATTATGACTCTCGGAATGATGAAGCTCACCAGGATACCTATAGACAGGTGAGAACCTTTCTTGGCTTCCTCTTCTCTGCTTTTTTCAACTTTTTGTGGCTCATCATATGATTTGTTTCTAATTTTTGAATGTTAAAACATGGTGCCTCATAGATTTTATAACATTAGGACTATTTTAAAAATAGAAGCGTAGAGAGAAAATGATGACTTTTGTGAATTTATTTCATATCCTACTTTGTTGAAGCGACTAATTGTTGACTGATTTCTGCTTACTTCTCTAGAGATTTCTATCATCATATAACAATAATAAATAGAATCAATTTTGGCTCCAAACCCCCCCCAAAACTTACTGTGGCTCATGGTCGGACACTTGTTCTCTAAAATTACGGCTTCTGGGGCAGCTAGGTGGTGCAGTGGGTAGATCACCAGCCCTGAAGTCAGGAGGACCCGAGTTCAAATGTGGTCTCAGACACTTAAACTTCCTAGCTGTGTGACCCTGGGCAAGTCATTTAACCCCAGCCTCAGAAAAAAAAAAAAAAAAAAAAAATTACAGCTTCTGTCTCCTGCCTTATTGTTTAAATGGTAAATGAGCATTTTCTCAATTGGCGTTTCTGTGTTCATTTGTTCTGCCTTTGCGGCTTTCTTGGTAAACAATTTCCTCCTCATTAAGTAAATGGTTTCCACCACTTTTTGTTCCCCAAACATATCTTTTATTTTCCTACCTTTGCACCTTTGCCCATGTTGGTTTCTCACTCCTGATGAATCTTTCTTCCTTGTCTTAGCCTGTTGAAACTGGTGTGGACACAATATTACGGTACTTAATTTCCTTTAATCTTTTTTTTTTTTTTTTTTTTTTTTTAAAGGTGACTTTGTTCTTACTTGTTCTATCCATCCCCATTTTTGTTTGATATTCCTTTTACATTCCTTTCCTTCAGCTACTCTTGTTTGTTAGTTTTTCAATTTCCCTAATTTTGTGCCCTTTTCTAAAAAAAGCTTTCTCTGATTCTAATCATTATCCATTTTTCTTTCTGTTTACTTTAGAGTTTCAGTCTCTGATTCATAACCCCTATAATTATCTTTTCTTTGTATTCTTCATTCTATCCGTTATCCAGTCTAGAATCTCCTACATGTAACATTTTAAAACTTTCAAGAGATATAATGTCTGGGTAATTTAATCATTTTATTAATAATGCCATCCTGTTTATTAATAAAAGGATGGTGATTTGCCCTTCTCTCTCTTAGAGTAAAAGATCATCATGGTAATGGGCTCATGACTTATATGGCCATTGGGAGATAGATGATGTATAGATGTCTCCAAGTGTGGTAATGAGTTTTGATTGGTTAACAATGGGAAAATGAATATCACAGGAAGGGGTGGATCTGAGCTTGGATTATATCATTTATCTCCAAGTTACCAGTCTTGGATAATCTGTTCAAAAAATTTATCTCCACTCAAAACTCAAAATTTATCTCCACTCAAAACATGATGTCCTTCCCCTCCTGGGTGGAGTCTGAACAAGAAAGTTAATCCAGTCTCATCAGTAATATCCTTGAAGATTTATTTCATATCCTACTTTGTTGAAGCGACTAATTGTTATTTGATTTCTGCTTACTTCTCTAGAGATTTTTAAAAATTAGGACTTTAGGGAAAAAGGGGCAACTCTGAATTTCCCTAAATCATTTGTTAGTAATAATCTTTTTTTTTTTTTTTCCCCCATAGGTGTTTTCTGTGAGTGCCTTGTAAGGCTTGCCCCATGAGTTCCCTTTTTCCCTTTTGCCTCATTTCCAGCACAATGCCAAATTGTTATTTTTGGTAATAAAAACAATAGCTAGCATTTATATAGCTCTTACTGCTTGCCATGTATTATTGTGCTAAGTGCTGTACAAATTCTCAAATGAGAATCCCTTACAGCTGCTTTGGGAAGGAGGTGCTGTTATGATCCCTAATTTTCAGATGGGGAAACTGAAGCAGACAGAGTTAAGTGTGTTCTTCAGGATCACACAGCTAGTAAATGGATGAGGTCAGATTTGAACTCAGGTCTTCCTGCCTCCAGGCCCAGTTCTCTTTCCATTGTCTCATCTAACATTACCCCGTAGGAGGGTCCCTCCCCCATCAATGTCTATACCTTCTCGTGGTGACCTTCCCCTTTTTCCCCTCAGCCTGGAAATCTTTTCCCTGTGCATTCTTCCAGGTGCTACTTGCCCATCTGATCCCTCTTTTTCTCTCCCTCATACATTTAGAAAGAAGTCTCTCTCCTGTCCCCCCTTGCCTGCTGCATTATGCACTTCTCTTGCATTTCTGTTATCTGGGGTGTTTGTGGGGCAGAAATCACTTCCGTTCCAGGTTTCTTTGAAAACATATTTCAAACTCTTCCACCTTATTGGACGTCCATCTTTTGTCTCCTGTGGTAAGCTCAGATTTTCAGTACAGCTTATTTGAGGCTTTATCCTGTGCTGTTTAGAACACAACAGTCCGGGCTCTCCTCCTTCTTCTGGCGGGTGCAGAGTAGTCTTGTGTTACCCAAGTGTCCTTTCCTTGCCTTTCTCCCGATGACTTGCAGAACTTCTTGTTTCTAAATTGAATTGTTAAATTTAACCGCCATAGGTCTTGGCGTTCATAGCTTTGGGGTTTTCTCTGGAGGCGATGTGTTGGTTCTTTCCATCCTGAAGTTTGGGCAGCTTTCTTCCATGAGTGTTTTCATAATGGTATTGAGGGTTTTTGTATGGTTGTGGATCTGGAGGTTATCTTGACACTTGCTGTCTTCAGGATCCTTGAGTTTAGCTTGCATAGCGTTCTCTGTGGAACAGCAGGGCTGGGACTAAACTCACGATGCTCCCCCAGCTGCAGGATGGCCCGGGAGCAGTTACAGGAAAGGGAGAGAAGAATCTTTTATTCAGTGATTCCCATGGCCAGACACACGGGATCCCAAAGCCGGAACGAGCATCACGCACCCCTCCTGCAGGGTTCGGATAGTTAGGCTATAATAGCTTAGTTACAATTGGTGACTTTATACCCCGAGTCATAGTGCTGTCGCATTTACACTCAGGATTATGATTGGTCAGATTTCCAACCCTCTTTGTTCGCCCATTCCTTCTGCCAAAGGGCTTGTGCCCTGTCATTGAGCCCAGCTGGTTTGGGCCCCTTGGTCAGGAACTTGGCTGTTTAACTAGTCCCCTGACTCACAGGGTGAGGGCTTAACAGGGTTTCACCCCTCCCTTCATCCTGCTATGGCAGCATCCTTGGGAACTAACTTCTCTTTTCTTCATACATGGTGACCGTATTTTTTATTGCTCTTGTATTTTACTTCTCTTCTTCTGGCTTTTCCTCCCCATTTTGCATTCCCCCACTGTTCTCTTTTCTGTTTCTTTTGTCAGGCTTGCTAGGGAAGATACTGGCTTTTCTATTCTGTTCCTTACTCTGCCCAATCTTGCTCTCACAATTGTAATTTTTATTTTAAACCACTTGGGAAAGGCAGGTTTCATGCTCTCCTCACAATTTAGTGGGTCCTTTGTCCCATCAGATACAGGATCATCTTCCTTTGTTTTATGGTATCCATGGGTGCTTAAATTCTTTTACTAGATTTGGAGGCCATGTTTCCTTCTGTGGTTATGCTTTTCCTGCTGATTTCAAGGGACCTAAAGGAGGGTCCCATTGGACGTGAGACCTCTGAGGGCCTACACTCTTGTTATGGGATCAGCTCCTGTGGAGAATTTGGAGATGACAAGGCTCTCTTTCCCACTTTACAGTTGTCTGGGCCCTCGGCTCATTGGTGATCTGGGCTGGGAGAGTAACCTTTTTGGGGCCAAGGGTGCATTCGTGAAGCTAAATGAGTTCTTATTGGACTTGAAAAAAGTCTCGAGACACTTGATTCCCTGCGTGTGGGTGGGAGCACTATATATTTCTACTGTCTCAGTGACTTAGGGGAGGGCAGGGAATGTAGGCTCGGTATGATTTTGTTGCTTTGTTTTATATAAAATGGCTTCAGTTATGGTTTCTTGAGTAGTCATTTGACAGACGGTGTGCATAATGAGAAAAATATTTAAATTTGATTTACAATTCTCAGCTCCTTCTGCGTTTGCTGTTAGACTAGCATTTCATGGGCTCGCTGTGATTGTCATTCACTGTCTACTTTGCGGAAATGAAAAATTGGTTATACTCCTATTAAGCAAGAAGTGATGTTTGCAGTTGGCAATGCTTACTTCCTCCCTTGTGTTTCAAGGGTAAACTTCTTATTCTGCTGAGTTGGCTAGTTATTGCCAACAAACCTATTTTAGAAATTATTTCCAGACTTCTTGTGCGTTTTAGTACAGTCGCACTTAACCAATGTTGATTGACCGATTGATTCTCTGCCTGTTGGTTACTTTGGTCCTGTTTACAACTGGATCCAGAGACATTGTCCTGGTCATCCATGCTCATTCTTACCTGGACTAGCAAGCCGGTGTACCCTTTGTGATTCTTTAATTACTCAAAGAAAACACAAAGTCCACTCCCTTCAAAAGGCTGACAGAGACTCCCGCAGAATGACCTCCCGGTCTATGTGGGAAGAAGTGTTAACAACTGCCTCAGCCTTGTCCCTGTATGAGAAAACACATCCCAAGTTTGTGCGAGTGTTTAACCTTCTCCGGTGACTTCTATTTAAGTAAGGATCTATGGCTAGTCATTAATATTCCTTTGAAAAATATGATAATCTAAATATTGTTTTGGATCTCTTGCAGGAAAAGTAAATACAGGAAACATAAAACTTTATTCAGCTCCTACAAAAGATAATTAAGTATATATGAGTTCCATATTATAGCTAATTAATGGAAATATTTCCAAATTGTTAACTTACTTTGTGCTTTCGGAATAAAAAGTGTATTTTTTCCCCTCACTTGGCCTCTTAGACTGATAGAATTACAAATTTGGCCAGATGTGCAGCTAAAAGGAAGGTCTGCTTGACCTCTTTCCCTTTCCTGCCCTGGGAATTGCTGGGCCACCAGTCCTTTGTCTCCTGTGTCTTTTGTAGCTAGCATTTCCTCCCCATTGCCTTGATCAATAGTCTTAGATGAAGTACTTCTAACTTTGGCTGAAGACCATTAAACATGAGACCTCTGAGGGCCTACGCTCTTGTTATAGGATCAGCTCCTGTACCTTGAAGGGCTTCTGAACGCGGGCATTTGGAGATGACAAGGCTCTCTTTCCCACTTTACAGTTGAGTCTGGGCCTCTCAGCTCATTGGTGAGCTGGGCTGGGAGAGTAACTGGTCTTTGTGTAGGTATTCTTTCCCTCCTGTATTCTGTCTTCCAAAATGTCCCTAACTTTACTTAAAAAAAAGAAATGGTTCCAATTCTGTGATTTTGGCAAAGTAGAGAATTTCCAACATGGAAACTTCCTCCATTGATATATACTAACCTCTCATCTGGCCCTTTTAGTGCTAGGAGTTGTTGGGATGTCGGGCCCTCTTAGTGCTAGGAGTTGTTGGGATGTCGGGCCCTCTTAGTGCTAGGAGTTGTTGGGATGTCGGGCCCTCTTAGTGCTAGGAGTTGTTGGGATGTCGGGCCCTCTTAGTGCTAGGAGTTGTTGGGATGTCGGGCCCTCTTAGTGCTAGGAGTTGTTGGGATGTCGGGCCCTCTTAGTGCTAGGAGTTGTTGGGATGTCGGGCCCTCTTAGTGCTAGGAGTTGTTGGGATGTCGGGCCCTCTTAGTGCTAGGAGTTGTTGGGATGGCTGGTCTTCTTAGTGATAGGAGTTGTTGGGATGGCTGGTCTTCTTAGTGCTAGGAGTTGTTGGGATGGCTGGTCTTCTTAGTGCTAGGAGTTGTTGGGATATCGGGCCCTCTTAGTGCTAGGAGTTGTTGGGATGTCTGGTCTTCTTAGTGCTAGGAGTTGTTGGGATGTTGGGCCCTCTTAGTGCTAGGAGTTGTTGGGATGTCGGGCCCTCGTAGTGCTAGGAGTTGTTGGGATGTCTGGTCTTCATAGTGCTAGGAGTTGTTGGGATGTCTGGTCTTCTTAGTGCTAGGAGTTGTTGGGATGTTGGGCCCTCTTAGTGCTAGGAGTTGTTGGGATGTTGGGCCCTCTTAGTGCTAGGAGTTGTTGGGATGTTGGGCCCTCTTAGTGCTAGGAGTTGTTGGGACATGGAGAGGTTGAAAGAATTACCCATCATTGCAGAAGCAGCTATTGAACTCAGGACTTCTGTAGGCTAAGCCTGAGCCTACTTTCCTTGCTACCTTTTCTCATGCTCCTTTTTTTCCATTAGTCCTTTGTACCACCTTGAGCATATATTCCTATATTCCAAAATTTCCACCTGTCAGACACAGTCCGGATTCCTTCTAGATTTTTGAGGCTTTGTCTAATCTGGATGCAACTTCTCTTTTATGGAATTACAGAGCAGAGATGTGGGAAAGGGACCTTGGAGAGCATCTCGCACCTGGCTAGGTGTAATACCTGCTTTCTACCAGTCAGTTAGTGTGGCTCTTGCTGAACTACAATCAAAGGCAATTGGACTATTTCCCATCTGTCCCCTTCCCTACAGTTCCAGCAATACTTGACTGAACCCAACCTTTGACTGATTTGCCCAATTTGTCATTTATAAAAATAAAACCTCACAGTTGTTTTAATCATCATTTCTCCTCTTCTTGGTCATTTGGACCATATTTCCATGTGCTCATTTTGTAGTTTTTTTTAATTTTTGTTTGGAAAGCTTTTTGATGATGTTTTTTGACCTCTTGGCAAATGCTTCTTGGTGTTATATATTTATATCAATCAATTCTCCTTATTTATTTGATACCAAACTGTTAGTGCTGCTTTAGGATGGAAATATATATATATATATATTTAACTCTATATTTTCTTTCCAATGCCTTCATTAGTCATCTAAAGCTTTTTAATGTTCCATGATTAAAATTGTCAGTTTTCTTTATTTCTGATCTTTCCCATTCTGTGTGAAAGGTATCTGATGTCGCTGTTTTGTAATTTTTTTTTCACAGTATAACCTTTTCTAGTTAGGTTGTGTACCCTTTTAAAGTTTTTTATGATGTGTGATATAAGCTGTGGGTCGAATGCTAATTTTTGCCCTGAAGATTTCCCATTTCCCCAGCAGTTATTGTCAAAAAAGGAACAGTCTAGGATGTTAAGAATTATGTCTGGAGAGGGGTTAGGTTCTGTTTAAAAGAAGTCAGTTTGTATCAGAGATCAGATGGATCGGAGATGGTTGATGTGGAAACACTTTAATGTAATTTTTATTACTTATTTAATTTTTTTGATGCTCTAATTGTTCAGGAGAAGGTAGGACTGGGACTCCTCACAAAGATGAAAATAAAACAGATCAAGTCTTATGTGAAGGATGAATAAAAAAGCATTTATTGAGGCTTTATTGCTTTTTAAACTCTGGGCAAAGTGCTGAGGGTACAAACAGAAAACAAGCTACACAGCTCTAGTTCTCCTGGAGCTCACCCTTTGTCTGGGGGAGACAGCACATAAAAGGGGAATTGGTGATTGGAAGCGAAGCTCTTCCAAAATTTCCAGTACGATCAGACTGAGAGAGAGGGGGATCATGGGCCAGGGAACTCTTGGTACTTCCTGCTTCATCCAGGGCAGAAGAAGGTAGAAGGACGGGCCCCGTTATCTGTCCTTTGGAAAGGAGGATGACCTGGCCCCTTGTACTCTGCAAAGACAATTCGATGCTTCTTTCAGCCTCCCCACCTCTCTTTGTTTTGCTTCTTCTATTTGACCATGTTCATTTTATTCTCTCTTGGTCCAAATAGAATTCTTCTTGATTGAGAAACAGAAATGAGAAGAGAAAGCAGTCTTCTCCTTGTGTCCTGATGCTACCCTCTCCCTGATTATCATCTTCCTGACCAATAACAAGCCTCCTTTTCCTTGTCCTCATCAGCCCTCACCAGCCTTGGGAGCTGGCCTTGTGGACTTGGCTTACCTTTTTAATAACTGCCATGATTTTCCTTTGTATTTTTATTTTTTATATGTGACCTCCTAAAATCTGACTTAGGTCATAAGTGTTCTTGGAGTCACACTAATTTATGGCTTTTCCTCTTTTTTCCCCCATTGACATTGTCCTTTATTCTTTGTATCATCTTGTCCACAGCTGGCTGTCTCTCTTGGATGAACTTAGCTTCCAAAATTTTAGGCTCTTGATTATATTCACCCCTTTTCTCAATGTTCTACAATGTGTTCTCCCAAACTCTTCTCCAGCTTTGGTTTCTACTTCAGCAGCCACTTCAGGCTTATTGACTTATATCCAGAATTGTCCATTTCTCTAACCTTGAAAAAGGCAATTGTTATAAAGACAAGTCAGGGCCGCACGCTCCCAGATGAGATGGAGCAGCTCTCCCCAGGGCTGGGGTCATTCCTAGATCTGTGACCCTCAGAGCTTAGCATCAGTCTGGCTTCAGCTTGTCTAATTCTGCCTTCCGTCCAGGTGGTCTGTAGTTGAGTGCAGAATCCCTCCTGTTTTCCTCTCTGTCCCTCACCAAACACAGCCTTCTGGACCCTGAATCCTTGTGCAGGTCTGACTGCGAGATGTGAAGTTCAAGTGCTGCTCCTTCCCCTGCTGTCAGCTCTATTCTTGGGGAGTCAGTTCTGCTTGTCTTGTGCCATCTCCCCAGATCCCAGCGGCATCTATTTAGCCAGACTTGGCTGCACATACTTTTTATTTGCCACATTTTGTGCATTTTCCTGTGGTGCATTTCCTGTCGCTGTGGCTTTCTGCATATGGTGATCTCCCAGAATGTCTTTCTTTCCCCACTCCTCCCAGTCCCACCGGAGTCCACAAAGAATAAAGGAGGCCAAACAAAAAAGGAAAAGCTATCTTAACAAACTAGGGTAACTCCAAGAACACTTATGAACCCAGTCAGATTTTAGGAGGTCACAGCGCCCAGTACCAAGCCCCCTAGTTGCCTGGGAGGCAGTAAGACTCCACTTTGAGCAAGTGTTGTCATTTAATTGTCCTTAATTACCCAACCTGTGAAAAAGATCTCTGCTCACTCAATCGGTGGGCCAATCAATAAGCTTTTGCTGGGTGCCAGGCCCTGTGCTGGTAATACGCAGACAAAAGCCAAACTCTGCCTGTCAGTGTCTTCTTTTTTCTTAGAGGGAGGGTCCAGAAATGCCTCGTTTAGAGAAACGTTGACCTAGAGTGAGGAGAGCCCATTAGCTCCACTGAGTCCGGACCACCGGGGTCCCAGCCACAAGTCATCCCAGCCTGCCCCCTAGCCTGAGTTTGGCTAGACCTTCCAAAGAGGGAGGGAAGTTGGAGCTAGAAGCAAAGGGCCAGAAATGGGGGGGCTGGCCAGGAGAGCCCGCCCCGGAGGGCCATGGGGCGAGACCGCCGGAGCTCCTTAGTGTCGACAGTGCTGCAAACTGCCAGCACATTCGCGTCATAGACGAGGGCCTGTCACATCATTTTTCTTCTTAATGTGCCGCACGGCAAATTAAATCGCTCACTTCCAGGATAGAACAGAGTAATGAACGGAGTCAATTCTTTTCTATGTTTTAGTGCCCAATGGGATTTTTATTATTATCTTTTCAGAGGCACTTTTGGAAATTTCCAATCACCCTGAAGAGTTCAGGAGCCTCATAAAACCTCCTCGGCACTTTCTCCATTAAACAGTTGGTCAAAAATATTAGACTTTTCTTGAGTAGATTTCGGTGACACATGTAGCTCGTTAATCTTTCTAAAAGTTGAGAGTAAAAATAACTTCTCAAATTAAAAGTGCGGGAGGGCATTTGGGGGCAGGCAGCACGTAATGAATCCTGTTATTTGGACATGCTTAATTGGCTGTTAACTGTGGGGACGGCTGTGGGCTGTGTTTTAAGGCTCTTAAGTCAGGTAGCTTTCCCTCCTGACTACGGCCCGCGTGGTTAACTGCCAGAGTGTGCGGCTGTCCTGGTGCCAGCGTGGCGGGCCGGGTTCTGCAGTTGGATGGGGCGGGCCTAAACGCCCTTCGCCCTAGTCTGGGGCGGGAGAAGCTGGGCATGGAGAGCTCGCTTTCCTTGGGGTGAATCAGACTCATAAAAAGCGTGGACCTAAAACCCTGCCAATTTTACCTCTTTTGTTTTCCTACTGCTAAGGAAGAAATACCATTTAGAAACTCCCTCTTCTCTTCCTCACTCAAGCGTTTGCCTTTGGCCCTCTGTTTTGTCTCTCTTCAGTGTTTCCTCTGGTGATGTCCCAAAGGCTTCTGGGCATGTTCTGCCATCATGTTAAATTCCAGTTGTCTGGGACAGAGTCTTCCCCCCGCCCCAACCCGTGTCTCCAGCTGCACATAATCAAACATTTTTATTAAATGCTTGTTGTGCCCTACGTACTGGACTCAGGACGGGAGATACAACGTAAAAAACAAAGACAGAGCAGTTGATATCTCCTGGGCCAGCTGTTCTAGCCTTGCTCTGGCGCGTGCTCCTCCTTGTGGATTGTCCTTTGGTTTCCTCCCAGCAGAGAGGAAGTCAGAGGTGGTTGGGGTGAGGAGCATGAGCCTCGTAGTCAGGGAGGGACTGAGTCGGGATTTAAAATCAGAATAGTGTCAGGAAGAATGGCGTTCACAGAGAGCTGAGGCTGGGGAGGAAAATCAAGGACCGTCCAGGAGGCTTTTCAAGCATTATTGGGAGAAGGAAGAGACTTGAGCAAACCTCCCATGGTCCCGTTCCCATCCTCCACTGAGAACGTTTCCTTCTATTTTCTGGAAAAAACTGAGGCCATGGGTCATGAGTTCCCTTCTCTCTCCTCTTTCTCATCTCCTGTCCTTCTCCTTCACCCCCATCTATGATGATGAGGTTCCCTGACTCTTGACCAGGGCTACCCCCCTTCTACCTGCTCAGTGCCCTCTTTCATCTCTTCTCTTCCAGTAGATCGCCGTCTCCATTATCCTCACTCTTTCTCTTATCCCTGCTCCCTACAGATTGCCCCAACCTCCAAAACTTCTCCAACCTTCCCTCCCCCTGACTGTCCTCTTAGTGTAGCTAAACTCTTAGAACGGGCATCTACAATCACTGACAGTCTCCATTTTCTTGCCCTCCAGCTGCCCTTCTGGCCCTTGGTCCCTCTGCGGTCTTCGAGGGCCCCTCCCTTCCCTCCCTGCCTCCAGAAGACTCCCAGGCTGCTCCTCTCCGGGTCCCTCTGTGTTCTCCCTCCATGTGTGTATCCGTTCGAGTTTATTCCCTTGGTGTTTATGCACTTTTTCTCCCCGGGAGAGGGAGAGCTCTCTGTGTGAGCTCTGGTCAGTTCTCCTGACACCTTGATGGAGCCGGCCCTTGCTGAATGCCTTCCGGCTGGTTGGTCCCAGCCTCAGCACACGTGGGGCCCGCCATCTTATTGGAGCCTTGGAAATCCCCAGCTTTGTCCTCTCCAGTGAGACAGGGGAGCCGGCCTCCCCTTCTCCCCAGACACCCCTCTCTCACCTCTCCTCTGTTTTCTTCTGGCCTCAGTATCCCTCCCGCTGCCGGACCTTTAGGACGTAGGGCCTTTCCATTGGTCTTGTGGCTGACGTGTTTAGAAGGTGGGCCCCTCCGAGGCAGGGTCTGCCCTACTTTTTCTGTTTTTATCACCAGCATTTGGCACGGGGAAGGCGTTTTCATTCATTCAGCCTCTCATCCACTCAGTTGAGCCTTATTTAGTCCTTTTTAGCCAGCTTGTAAATCAGTAAGTATTTTCCTCACCGTCTCACGGCTGAGCGAGGCGACATCAGAGACATCCCAGCGACTTATCGATGGAAGTCTTGGCTTGTGCACATTCCCAAGACCCGAGTTTCTCAGCCTTGCTTTGTGTCGTGGGAGGAGCTCTGCCACAGGCTTCTGAGAGTTCAGTTCCCATTCAGGTTTTGCCTTTGCTTACTGTGTGACTCCTAGAAGTGAAAGGGCTTGCCACACGCTCTCCTCCGGTTGTGAGAACTGCTGCTTCTCCCCCATCCTGCCCGTTCCCGGGTCAGCGTTCTGCTGGTTGTTCACAGGATTTATAAACATCTGTTTGAAGAACTTACTGGATTTTGTAAGGATGTTGAAAAGGGGAGAAAACTGCTTTCTCCTAGGGTGTGAAAAAACTGTCACCACCAAAAGCTGGTGAGCCGTTGTTCCACAAGAATTATTCCAGCTCGTGTTGGAGGCCGGAAATCAATGTTCACTAATTGCTATGGATTACGTTCCTAAAAGGCCCATGGCCTGCTCTCCTAATTGGGAAACAACTATTGCTTTTTCCCTGTGCGATCTGAGTACCCATTGCCATGTTGTCCAGGCAGAAGCTAACCCGCCTGTGGCCCGTACCGAGCAGCCCGCCTATGTCAGGGGGCTGTGACCCTGGCTTCCTGGGTCCTCTTGGTGAAGAGGAGAGCCTAATCTGGCAGAATACCTGCTGTGTGTGTCCCCCTGTGCTTGGAGGTCTCGGTGGTGAACCGGAAAACTCTGGAGTAGCCTCAGAAGGGTGGGCTCTGCTCCTTGTTGGCTGTGTGGCCTGGGGAAGGGACTCTGCTCTGGGGCATTTCGTTGCTGTTTCTCTAAAATGCGCCAGCTTAGCTGGTCGGCCTCCAGGTCTCCTTGTACGCAACACAGCTAGCCGGGGTCCCCCGCTCAGAGGAAACGTGGGGCTGTTGTTTGTTTCCCTGTCCCGTGACCCTTGGGTGTCTGTCACCTGGACAAAAAGCGGACATTTCTCTTTGGTTCTGGTCTCTACTGAGGGCCTTATTCAGTCTTGCCAGTCACATCCGACGCTGTGACTCCCTTTGGGTTAATGGAGTGGTTGGCTACTTATTTTACAGATGAGGAAACTGAGGTAAACAGGGTGGAATGACTTGTTTAGGGTCACATGGCTGGTAAGTGTCTGAGGCTGACTCTGAGCTCATGAAAAGGAGTCTCCTTGACACTCGGGTGCGCTAACTGCCTAGCTAAAAGGCCCAGGGTGGGAGCGCCCAGGCCTCCGGCTGCCGTAGTGTTCTAGGCAAAGAATGTGCCTCATTGAGGGAGCTGTCTGCAGTACTAGTCTGGCCCTAGACCCAGCGCCCACAAAAGTCACATCGAAGGTTGGAGGGATAAGGAGCCCTGTGTAGAAAGACTGGGTGCTCCTGGGCCCTCTCTTAAGCCAGAAGCTGGAGAGGTAAGGCGGGTCTGCTTGGGACCCAGGTGGCCTTGTGGGGGCAGCGCCCTGCGTGCCCCAGGTGGTGTCATCTGGTGGGTGCTCAGGGGGCTCCCCAGGTGTGTGGCCATGAAGGCGCCCTTCTCCTGGTCGGGGCCTTCCCTGCCCTGTGACAGACTGCGCTGGGCAGTCTGAGAGTTCAATCTGATGGAATAAAAGAGGTGCTCAGGTGCCAGAGTGAAGGGGTGGCTGGTGAGCGGGAGGGAGTCATTGCTTCATTCCTTGCCCATATGTTTGGACTGGTTGTGAGGTGGGGGATGAGGGGACAGGGTGGGAGCCATTTCTTGATGGGAATTGCAGCCAGACGTGGCTTTGGGAGGCTCCGGGGCCGTGCTGCATGAACTAACTCTGCTCTTTTACATCCCCAGATTCACATCGACATCCCTCGCATGAGTCCGGAGACGTTAATCCTCCAGCCCAAAGTGACTGAGGTAAGAGCCTTTGGCAGGACTTGTTGGCTGTAGCCGTGGGAGGTCTCGCTGCTTTTCCTAAGTGATAACGGCTCATGTTGAAGGGGCATCTGCTATGTGCCGGGCACCGGGCTAACTCTTCTACATGTTCTCACAACAATCATAAGGCAGATGCCATTAATATTCCCATTTTACAGGAGAGGGAGTGGAGGCAGAAGTTAGCACAGGAAGAGGTGTCTGTCCAAATTTGAACGTGGGCCTTCCTGACTCCATGCCCAGTCCTCCATCCTTTGTGGTACTTACGTGAAGGTCATTTCTTACACTTCTGATGATTCCTTATTAGGATTTTGTCAGACTTCTTAAAAACACAACTTCTGTTGAACCATAGCCCTTTGGACATATGTCCTAACGGTTGTCAAGTTTCTAATGGGTTTATGGCTCTTGTGGAAGCGTAGAGAAGGGCCCAAGGGCAAGGGGCCAACACTCAAGGGGTTTGGGACTTGATAAAAGTAAATTAAGGTGGAGTTAAATGTCTAAGAGGAAGAGAAAATGTTTGGAGATCACCAGGGTGGGGAAGAGTGAGAGTAGGGGAAGTTTGACAGCAGTTGTAGCATGTGGTGGGCCACGATCAACGTGCAGGATGGCCGTCCATGAAGAAGATGGCTCTGGGTCAAGGGGCAAGTCTTGAGGCAAGAGACTGTGCAGTACAATTGAGGTATTCCTCTTTGGGAGGAGCTGAGACCTTGGGGACCACTGTAACTGAGGCTGGAGCGAGATCCTGGAAGCCACACTGTGGATGGTCTTGAAGGGCAGTTTGAGGAATTAGGATATTTTCTTGTTCCTCATGGCAGTGGTGAGCCATTGAAAGTATTTTATTTTATTTTGTTATTTTATTTTTAATTAATTAATTAACTTATTTTACATAGATATTTTTATTTTTTTATTAATTTTATAATTATAACTTTTTTTGACAGTACATATGCATAGGTAATTTTTTACAACATTATCCCTTGTACTCCCTTCTGTTCCAATTTTTCCCCTCCTTCCCTCCACCCCCTCCCCTAGATGGCAGGCATTCCCATACATATTAAATATCTTATAGTGTATCCTAGGTACAATATATGTGTGCAGAACCGAATTTCTTGTTGCACAGGAAGAATTGGATTCAGAAGGTAAAAATAAGCTGGGAAGAAAAACAACAATGCTCTCAGTTTACACTCATTTCCCAGTGTTCCTTTTCTGGGTGTAGCTGATTCTGTCCATCATGGATCAATTGGGATTGGATTAGCTCTTCTCTATGTTGAAGAAATCCACTTCCATCAGAATACATCCTCATAACTGATAACTTTTGGGGCCTAATTTCCAGATTGTTCTCCAGAATGGTTGGATCCCATTGAAAGTATTTTAAGAGGAGAGAAGCATTTCTAGAACCCAGTGATTGCACAAGATTAATCCAAGATTAATTAAGGAAAATTAGAATAACATAACTGTCAGGGAAATTGTACACCCTTTGACTCAGCAGTACTGCTAGCTTTGTATTCCAAAGAGAGCAAGGGAAAGGAAAACACACACACACACACACACACACACACACACACACACACACACACACACACCCTCTCTTTCTCTCTCTCTCTCTCATTCTTTTTCAAAGAGTGGTTGAACAAATTGTGGAATATGATTGTGATGAAATAATATTGTGCTATGTGAAAGGACAAGCAGCTTGATTTCTGAAAAACCTGGAAAGACTTACGTGAATAGATGAAGAATGAAGTGAGCAGAACTAGGAAAACATTGTACATGGTAATAGCAGTAATTTAACTGTTCAGTGTGGAAGATTTAGCTACTGTAATCAAGACAGTGACCCAAGACAACTCCAAAGATCCCAGGATGAAAAAAGCGCTCTGTCTCCAGAGAGGGAACTGATGAACTCTGAATATAGATTGAAGCAGATTTTTAAGAAAAAACTTTCTTTTCTTCTTGCACCGAGACTAATAATAGGTGTCATATTGTTTGGTTTCTCATTGAGTGAGGAGGGTGTAGAGGGAAAGAGATGTTCGGGAACTCAAAATTTAAAAAAAAAACAAGAATTAAAAAACAGCCAACAGAGCATTGGGAGTGGGGCGGGGTGTACACATTGAGAGGATAGGTGCCTGGGAGCCTGGGAGAGGAGGCTGGGTGGAATGGCTCTGTATTTATTGGTACATTGAGCATGGGAATGAATATCGGATGAGAACATACAGAGAGAACGTGGAGATTGCCCCACAGGGAAGCAGACATCTGCTTCCATTTCATCCGAGTGTTTCAGAATAACTTGACCCTTTCCAGGATCATTCTGGATCCTGATTTGCTCTCTAGGATGCCCTATGTGCCAGGTGCGGGTTGGCTAAGTGTGCCTGTGATATTTGCCACCGGAAGCCAAGCTTGGCTGCCCAACATGCTTCACTCTGGGCCTCTGTGAAAGCCAACTTTGACCCATGTCTGCAGCTTTTGGCCGAGACACTCAGCAGTTTGTCACCTCATTCGGGTGTGGTCTTCACATACCTTGAAATGAGCAGGAGGAGCAACATTTCCTTCATCTGTTGCTCTGGACCTAGGAGCAGAGAAGGAAATGGCGGGAGGAGCCAGTGGCACTTGCTGATGATCCTCAGCATAGGAAGAGGGGGAGGGTCTTGGCTGTTCCCTGTCATCATTATGATTTACTGTGGTTTATGACAACATCTATGAATGTGCCTTTTCTTCCATGTGGTCCCTCTGTAAAAAGGCCAAAGAATAAAATAGTCACATTTAGTGAAAGAACATTTGCTTTTCTTGTGGTGTTATCATGCCAGGGGGATTGGAGTCAGGGGTCGCCTGTTGGCTGGGCCCATTCTTCTTCCTGAAGGAACAGTTGAGAAGACGCATGTGTGGGTGACAGGTGGTCACCGGGAAACTCTCGAGAAGCCAGGGCGCCAGTGATTAAACTGCCATTTTCTCCTTGCAGTGAAGGAAAGGCAGGGGCTCTTGGCTTTCTGACACCATGGGACCAGCTGAGCTTGGATGGCCCCCGCTGGCCAGCACAGCTTGCTTTTATATATATATATATATATATATATATATATATATATATATATATATATATATATATATATATATATATTTATTTATTTATTCATTCATTCATTTATTCATTTATTTATTTTTTGAGGCTGGGTTTATGTGACTTGCCCAGGGTCACCCAGCTAGGAAGTGTTAAGTGTCTGAGACCAGATTTGAACTCGGGTCTTCCTGAATTCAAGGCTGGTGCTCTATCCACTGCGCCACCTAGCTGCCCCTAGCTTGCTTATATTTAACTGAGATCTCCGGTCTGGCCATCTATCACTCATGAGTATCCATCCCCAGTCTCGTTCTTCCGACAGCTTCGGTGACATCTTTTCTGACCGCTTCCATTCTTAGGGTCAAATGACGGCCTGTTTGAAAGATCTCTGCTTCCTCTTTCCCCAAAAAGAGTTCTGTCTCTTGAAAAATCCATCATTCCATTGTAACTAATTCCTCACGGGGTTACCTATCATGTCTAGGTCACAGATTTACTCTAGAAATAATGTCAGAAGCACCGATTGGCCTCTTGGAAGGATGTGGCATTCATGCAAGCTGGTGATGAAGGAGTTATTTGAGAGAGAACCTTTTTGTGAGGAGAATTAAATAATGAGGGAGAGGACACTTCTTTTACCACAACTATTGAGACGCCAACGTTTGGGCTGAAGCCCTTCAGGTCACTGTTAACTGGTGTGCCTTGGTTATGAATAACACAGTTTGGAATTTGGGCGATGGATTTTTATTTCTAATGCAGAAGCCTCATCACTCCCATCCGCGTGTCCCTCAGGGTGCATGTTTTATTTTTCATGACCCCGTGCTGTTGGTGGCACCCTCTTATTTCCTTATCATTGCGCATTCTAAAGGAGGTCATGGACTCAGGAACATGACTCCCTTGGGGTCAGCTCCTCCGGTCCTTGGCACCTGACCTTTGGTGCTCTCAGCACTTCAGCCTGCACTTCTCTGGTGTTAGCATTGCACCAAAGGGGAAAAAGGGTGAGGAAAATGAGCCACCTATTTAAGTGCACTCCTCCTTTTAACTTGACACAGCCTTGTTGCATGAGTACGCTGAATTCTTGGAACTTCTATGTGCTGAACTTAGTGTGTGGACCCTCGTTAGGATCCTCCTGCTTCAAAGAACAGGCTGCTTTTGGGGGAGCTAGATGTTCCCCCCTATGCTGCTGGAGAGAAAGAACATTGTAATGATGGGCTTCTGAGGCAAATGAGAAGTTCCGCCCAGCCCATGGCCGCCCCACCGTGTCCAGCATCTCTTCCACTCTCCCTGTTTCTCTGTCCTCTTCCTTGGGGGTCCTCTTGGCTTTAGTGCCGGTGCCGGCTTCCTGCTCCTCTTGAGCATGTTCTTCCATGCCTGCCATTTTTCTTGACTCCCCAATCTCCTCCTGTTAGGATTTATTTCTCCGGAAGATTTTACCAACTCTTCTTAGACCTAAACCTTGAGAGTTGACAGGGAACTTTCTCACATGGTGGGGTCGCTGGGCTCTGGGCACTAAGGAAAGGATCCTGTGCAAGGCCCTGTAGCTGGTCAGTGGTAACTTTGGCTTTTGGATGGGTCCCAGAAATGTTCCCAGATTTGTTCTTTCTCATTGTTCTGAAATGAATCATTTTTATATTTAATGGACGTCAGCTTTAGGGAACACTGTTGCTAGATGTGGGACATGAGCACGCATTTTATTAAGGCATTGGTGTTTTGGGCCATTTGAAAGGGTGCCGTGCACAGAGATGTAATCAATTCAATAGACAGATTAGGGAAGGGATGCAGAGGGCAGAAAAAAGGACTTCTCCTTTCCTCACTATCTCTTAGCAGAGCTGGTTCTGAGGCAGAGGGGAGCAGGTGAGAGCTTTTCTCTGCCACATTGCCCCTAGAGGTTCTAGCCACCAAGCTTCCCCCATTTTCTCTCTCTCTTTTTTAGAAATCAGATTTCCTTCTTTTTTTCCCCTTCATTAATAAACATTTCTTTTTCTCTCCCTCTCATCTTCTTCTCCATTTGAAGAAAAGAAAAGGAAAACCCTGAGAATACATATACCCAATCCAGAAAAACAAACGCCCTTGTTAGCTGTGCCGAGCTCATCCAATAGATGGGGTCCATCCTTTGGCAGGAGGGCAGCAGCCTCTCTCGTCTCCTAGAACCTGGTTGATCTCCATACCGCTCAGTGGTGAATCTGTCCAGATTGTCCGGTTGTCTGGACATATTACTGTCTGTGATCTTCCCCCCCCCAGTTCTGCTCGCTTCCCTCTACATTAGGCTGTCTCCATCATCCCAGGTTCCCTGACCCCAGGCTCTTCATCATTTCTACCATTCCAGACATTGCCCATTGGATGGGTGTCCCCTCGGCTTCTGGTTCTTCGTTTCTCCCAAAGAGCTACTGGAAATAAGTTTTCATGTGTGGGTGCTTTGATCTCTCTGGGGGGTAGGCCTGTATGGCTTCTTCTTCCTCTCTCTGGGGAGAGTGGCAAGGAGGGAGAAGGAGGCCTCCTTTTAAAAATTGATTCTGTCAGTTGTAGGGAATCATTCAGGACACACTGACGTGATTTTTTTTTTTTTTTTTGTAAAAATTGTTATTTCTTTAAGATATAAAATCAAAAATTAATGAACCCCATTTGTGCTTTGTGGCCTATCTAGGCACCCACTGTTCAGTGATTTGAGGACAGAATAAAGGTTGGAAATTAGCATAATTTTAATGAGGTGAATGAATTGTTGATACATTTGATTCCCCAACAAATGAAATGGTTGAAGTGTAAATTACAAACATAACGGGAAATCATTGCTTGTTATATGAGAACATGGCATGATTAATTAGGATGGAGCCATGGAATGGGCCCTGAGTGATTCCTCCTTATTGTAAGTGAATTTCCAGGCGTGGTAGTCGCCTCCCAGACTGTACTGTGGATATGGATCATCTTCATCAGGGGCTCCGATCCGCCCGGGGGGGACGAAGTGGATGGGGAGAGTCTTTGGTCTGAGTGACCCCCAAATTGAGCCATAACTCATTTCCCCCCAACCACATACGTCTTCCAGCTATTGAGCAAGATGGATTCTGTAGATTGAGTTGTCTAGAATGAAATAATATTTGTAAAGCATTCTGTAACCCTTAAAGGGCTATGTAAATGATAGCTATTATTATTATCTGGTTACAGAAACTATAGAGCACAGTGCTTTATGTGGGGTTAAGTGGTGTTGCTAGTACATCAGAGAACGGTGCTGTCCCTACAGGCCTGAAACCAGACTTGACATTTTTTTGACCAATCATGAAAAAGACTATATCCTCGCTCTTGATCTCTCTCCTTTCTGAGTCTGCCAAAATCTCTAGTGTCCTGTGTCCTCTGGGAGTCTTTTGTGAGCGTTCCCCTGTGGGCCCGACACGCCTCCGAAGTGGAGCCCCCGGCCAGCCTGGGCTTGGCCCCATTGGAGTGGATGGGGCGGGATCCAGAGCGGCAGGCCGCCAAGATGGAGAGAGAGCTGTGTGTGGCCTCTGGGTAGGCTTTGAAAATTGGGGTACTTCCCTTTCCCATAGACTTTCTTTTTCCAAAAAACTAGACTGACAAAGAGGTCAGCTCTTAGGTAGAGTGTCTTTCCGATTGTGACGGTGCTCCTCTTGGGGTAGAGTGGAGTGGGTGCTTGTCTTGAGATAAGATGCCCCGGATTCACATTCTGCTGCTGACACCACGTGGGTGACCTTGCACAGGCACCTCTCATGTTGGGCCCTTGGGCCTTAGGGTGGAGCGAGGTGGTTTCTGAAGCCCTCGTGTGCTCCAGATGCAGGATCCATGGCTGTCCCTATGACATCACCATGCTTGTGTCACAGCTCGCTGGATGCTGTCAGCAGTGCTCTGGAGAAGGGCCCTGGCCAAAATGACTTCACCATCTTTCCTGAAATCATTGAGCATCAACTGGCTTCTTCTCTTTTTTTTTTAAATTTTATTTTTGTTAGAGCTTCTTATTTTCAAAACACATGCATAGAAAATTTTTCGCCATTAACCCTTGCAGAACCTTGTGTTTGAAATTCCCCCCTTCCCCTCATGCCCTACCCAGATGGCAAGTAATCTATGTTGAACATGTTAAAAAATGTTAAATCCAACATATGTATGGATAATTTTAAAAATTATTTTTGAAATATCTTTTAATTTCACTAAACATATCCTATTTACACCTAGAAAAATTGTAACTTTTTTTTTTAAAGTTTTGAGTTCCAAATTTTCTCCCTTGCTCATGAATTTTCCCCTCATTGAAAAGGCAAACAATCTAAAATCCATTATGTGTCTGAAGCCAAGCGAAACATTTTTTTTCCTTTATTAAAACTTTTTATTTTTCAAAATATATGTGTGGACAATTATTCAACGTTAGCCCTTACAAAACCTTGTGTTCTAATTCCTCCGCCCTCTTCTTCCACCTCTTCCCCTAGATCAGGGGTTCTCAGGCCCGTGGGCCAGATGCAACCGCTTAGGACGTGTATGCCGCCTGCTGGGTTATGGTAAATGGGCTGAGGGGCGGAGACAGAGTGTGAGCTTTTGTTTTACTATAGTCTGGCCTCCAACAGTCTGAGGGACAGGGAACTGGCCCCGTGTTTAAAAAGTTTGAGGACCACTGCAATAGATGGTGAGTACTCCAATATGTTTTTTTTTTTTTTTTTTTTTTTTTTGAGGCTGGGGTTAAGTGACTTGCCCAGGGTCACACAGCTAGGAAGTGTCCTCCTGAATTCAAGGCTGGTGCTCTATCCACTGCGCCACCTAGCTGCCCCCCAATATGTGTTAAACATGATAGAAATAGATGTTAAATCCAACATATGCATACATATTTATACAATTATCTTGCTGTACAAGAAAAATCAAATCAAACCAGAAAAAACAATGGGTGTAGATGGCTCTCATCACCTAATTTTGTTGTTGCCATGTATAATGATCTCTTGGTTCTGCTCAGTTCCCTTAGTGTGAATTCTTATAAGTCTCTCCAGGCCTCTTTGAAATCATCCTACTGGTCATTTCTTATAGAACAATAATGTTCCATAACATTCACATAACATAACTTATTCAGCCATTCTCCAATTGAAGGGCATCCACTCAGTGTCTAGTTTCTTGCCACTACAAAAAGGGCCGCCACAAACATTCTTGCACATGTGGGCCCCTTTCTCTCCTTTAAGATCTCTTGGGATACAATTATCATGCTGCACAAGAAAACTTAGATCAAAGAGGAGAAAAAAAAATGAGAAAACAACAAAAAACAATCAAACTGCAAAAACAAAAAGTGTGAGAATGTTCTGTTGTGATCCACAGTCAGTCCCCACAGCCCTCCCTCTGGGTGCAGAGGGCTCTCTCCATCACGAGATCATTGAAACTGGCCTCTATCACCTCATTGTTGAGAAAGCCACCTCCATCAGAATTGATCATCGTGTAATCTTGCTCTTGCCATGCATGATGCTCTCCTGGTCCTGCTCGTTTCACTCAGCATCAGTTGATGTCAGTCTCCCAGGCCTCTCTGTCTTTATCCTGCTAGTCATTTCTTACAGAACAATAATATTCCATAATATTCATATACCACAATTTATTCAGCCATTTTCCAGCTGATGGGCATCCACTCAGTTTCCAGTTTCTGGCCACCACAAAGAGGGCTGCCACAGACATTCTTGCACATGTGGGTCCCTTTTTCTCCTTTATCATCTCTTGGGGATATAGGCCCAGTAGAAGCGCCGATAGATCAGAACAAATGACCTCTTCTCAAGGATTGCAAAGGGTGAATGTATTGTTGTTTAATGAATCGACTTGTGTTCAGTTCAAGCAAAAAAAATCATGAATGCCAACAGAACTTTAATAGCTAATGATACCCAGGAAGGAGTCATTGTTAAACCACTTTCAGTAGTCTGTGAATTTGTTAAACACATCCCGTTATTTTGAGCATTCTGCCTTTATTCTCATTTGGCAGATAACATCACTGTTTAAACAGACAGCCCATTCATTTAAATGTGAGTTAATGTACTGTGACTGAGATCTTTCCCCTCTAATTCTGTTATTGAGGAAAGTGATAGTGCTCACACTTTCTAATTGCCAAAATTCCATGGAGCTGTCGCCTTGGCGACTTTCCCTGTAACTTGTGACTTGTGCTCCCGCTGGGTGAAGGTCGGAGCTTACGATGCTATTCACCCAGTGTCCTGGCTCTTGCCCTTATTGTGGTGTGAGTGGGAGGGAGGACAGATTTGAGAGAGCAGCGGCATTCTTCAGAAGAAAAGATTGAGATGTGGAGATGAGAGTCCAGGGACCCCTCTTAGAAGTCTCCCACTCCCCTGGGAAGTGAGCCCCAAGTGCTGAGGGAGGCCCAGATGCTCACCCACCGGACTCCTGGGGTGAGCCCGATAACACCGACTACGAATAAAGGCCCTCTGCTTTTGTGCAGATGCACTCGGAAGCTTTCGTGTCGGCAGGCTTCGACTAAGTCCCTGCGATGCACCGGGTGTGCTGAAGCAGTGGGCAGACAGAAGCGGGAGACCAGCCCCTGCCCTTCAGGGCTCCTGTTTTTCAGGAGGGATACTCCTGAGGCCTCTGTTAGGGCAGGGTACAGAGAGGCTATGGGAGGAGGGTGCCGTTTTGGGGACCAGCCTGATCAGCTGGGCTGTAGCCTGTGTGGAGAACACCAGGCTGGGAAGGGCCTCCCTATCCGTCAGAGAAGTTTTCAGTCCTGATGATGGCAGGGGGCCGGCAAGTGGGGGCACAAGGACCTCCGGGCCTGGCAGAGCGGTAGGAGATGCTGCACTTTGGCAATTGATTGGAGGTGCTGAGCTGACACTGAGGTGGTAAACCTGGGGGGCTGGAGGATGGTGCTCTTACTACTGGTCAGATGAGACTTGGGGGGGATTTAGTCAGCTCCATCTTGGACATGTGAAGGGCTGTGCCGGTTATGGTTGGAGACCTGGGGCCAGGCCTTGGCTGCAGAGATGTGCTGGGGTGACCTGTGTAGAGAAGCTGATGGGTCTCCACGTGCGTCCTGAATAGAGGGAGGGCTGGCCTGGCCTGGAGCTCTGGGGGACCAACGCCCTGGATATCTTGAATGTGACTTGGTGAATTATTTGGGGAAGGCTCCTGGACTTGTGATTTCTGTTGGGTTGGAAGGATGGGGCTGTTTTTGGACAGAGGACGTGTGTGTGTGTGTGTGTGTGTGTGTGTGTGTGTGTGTGTGTGTTTAGTATTTGAAGGGAAGGGGGGCTGAGCTTAGAATAAATGGAACAAAAGCTCAGCAACTTTGATTTGGGGGAGAATTAATGATGGTGAGATGGGGGTGTTTCCAGAGAGGGCTGCTGCCGCTGCTTTCAAAGCTCCTTCTTTTTCTTCTCCCAGCCCGATTCTGTGCATCCTTTTCCAACCCGTTTGATCTCCTTCCTTTCTGATTTGTCGTGACTTGACAGGAGAGCACAGAGCTCCTGAATTCTGAACCAGCAGGAGATTATTTTGTTTTCTTGCCTTCCTCATCCTGGCAGACACTTTGGCCTCCAGGGGTCTTTGTGTCCCTGGAGACCAGCAGCTTTTCTGCCAGGCCCTTGGTGGCTGCTGGTTTTCCCCTCTCCGTGCTGCCCAAGTCGGGGCTCACCACTGCGAGCCTGGGCCTGCATCGGGAGGTGACCCATACCCAGAGCCAGATGCCTCAGTGGCTCCCAGATGCCAGCAGAGGGGAGAGAGGAACCAGGCGGTTAGGAAAGGTCGGCTTTCCTCCCCAGCTCATTTGGCCAGATGGCTCTCTTATGTCTTTTTTAAGTTGGTAATTGGGCCTGTGTGGATCGAGCGAATGGACGCCGGCGAATGACCATGTTCTTGGTAGCCTCCTAGTATCTGAGTAGGCCCCAGGGAGGAAATGCTGCCTCCTCCCACCGCAGGATCCTGTGGAGTTACCTGATACGGACAGAGCTCTGCTGGACATTGCTTTATACATTCTGGAGGCCAGGTTGTAGACATCAGTTCCTGAGGCTCTTGTGTAGGGCCCGGACCCCCACGACCCCCAGGTGATTTACTGACGCACACAATTAGCATAGTTAGTGCACCTGACTCCAGGTCCTTTCCTTGTAAACTGCAAGTTCTCCTGGAGATTAGCCCTCATGTTCAGCATTATAATAAAGATTTGTCCCTTGACTGGAAGAAAGATGGCTCGAATCTGTGAATTGATTCCTTTGGACTCTGCGCTTTCATGGCTTGTAGCCCCTCAGTGTCGTTACAGATTTTCCAGTCACCTGGAAACTCCACCTGTGCTGTCTCCTGCCGCGATCACAGGGCAGTGACACGAGCCTGGCCGGGGGACCACAAGAGCTGGCTCCTGGTGCTGTGTCTGCCAGTGACCAGTGATGGGTAACTGCCTTCCTCCTCTGTGGAATAAAAGGATTCAGCAGGAGCAGTCTCTACCAAACTCGAGTATGAGCTGCTCTGGCTCCTCTCTCCCTGCCCCATGTCACCTTCATTCTCACTTTTCATTAGTAGCTTTAGTTCTCTTGTTGTTCTGATTATGGACTCAGCGGAACCCAGAGCTGTCCCTCAGAAGGGGGCTGAGGATGCTGGGAGACACGTGGGAGGTCCCAGGGCTAGCCTGCACCTAAGGCCCCCTGCCATCCCCAGTGTCCTGGGCTTGGATTGGAAGAATCCTGATGCAGCATTGCCTGGGAGACTGATCTTTAAGCCAGCAGCAGCCCTGGCCGGGGGCCTGGGCTGTGGGCGTCCATGCTGCCACAGAGCCTCCTCCCTCTGGCAGCTGTGCCTTTGTCAGGTACAAAGTCTCCTTGGGAAAAGGTGATGGGAGAGGAAACATGGCTCCTCACAGACGTTTCAGGGAAGTGCTGTTTCGTGTTCATGGCTACCTTTAGGAGGAGCTACCAAGGGGTGATTCCAGGGCTGGGGCCTTCCAGCCTGAGCCTGCCTAAGACGCCGCCTCTGGTTCAGCCATGGACGAATCACTCTGGAGGAAGGGCTCGGGCTTGGCCGCTGCCCGGGTCCTGCCAGTCTGCCTTGATTCTCAGACTGGCCGTCACTGGGGCTCCTTTGGGGAGATGGCATGCTGAGGACAAGGGCTGGGCACCCTCCAAGCGCTGGCTAAACCCAGCCCAGCTGAGGCGCGGGCTCCTGATGAGCAGTCCTGCTCATGGCCATGATGGGAGGCCCGGCCTCCCTTCTTCCTGCTTCCAGATCTCTGGAATCTCAGCCGACAAAGAGCATGATTCAGAAGGAACTCAGCAGCCAGAACGTTGGGCCAAGTGGAATGAAAAGCCGCATAACGAAGCAACGTTCGAAGTCTCAGTGGACTTAGAGTGGGCAAATTGACTTAACCCCTACTGTGCACTGGTCAGGGCATCTCTGCAATGGCCTGAGCGTCCCAGTGTGCTGGGGCAGCCCCCAGAGGGAACGTGGGCTGAGGGAGGGACCAGAAGGTGCCAGGCCCATTGCCTGTCAGATCCAGTCCTTGGTATCGTGCTTTAGGAAGGTTGGTGAGAGGAGGCAGGGACGGGGAGCGGTTGGAGCAGCTGGGGGTGTTTGTTTACCCCAAGATGAGAAGACCCTAGGAGTGGTCCATAGGAGAGCGAACCTCAGGGGTCTGAAGGGCCGCCTTCTGTTAGACAGTTTGGCTCCAGATGGCAGAGACCGGCAGCAGTGGGGACACTGCAAAGGGATAAAAGTAGCGCGAATAGAAGGAAACTTCCTTCTCTCTGGAGTGGAATGAGCTGCTGTGGCTGGTGAGGAATTCTCCATCGCTCTTGGCACGGGAAAGGGCAATTTGCAGGTTCATTCTCAGATCTCTGTCTCCCCCAACTTTAGGGAGGTGGGACTTCTTCCAGCATCAAGTAAACGGCTCTGAGATTGGAGCTGCCTTAGTGGAGACTGGCTAACCACTTCTTCAGAATGTCTGTGGGGCCTTCCATCACCCGCTGGAGTCCATCGCCCACTGGATCCAGCTTCCCTCACTCAAAGGGATCAGCTCCGTGCCCTTCCACCCTGGAGATCCCAGCTTGCCACAGGATCTGTGATTTTGTTTCTTTTCTTTTTTCTTTCCCCGCATCCCTTTTAATCTTCTCTTTTGATGATCCCTTTTAAGGAAAAGGGAAAATTAATTTCTTTGAACAATTCTTTAGGGACAGCTTTTTGAACTTTATCTGCTTAATTGTGATGGCCATAACAATTTAAATAATGCTGCCCATAGTGAGGTGTCTGAGGCTCTGGGCAGGGGTGTGTGCTGAAGCTGGGCTATCTGAGGATCAATGCTTCCCACAAACTAGCCTCCAGGCAGTGCTTAAGGCCCTACACTTCAATAAGCAATAAATTTAAACACTACGGTGGGTTTAATTCCTATCCAATTAAAGCATTCTGTTGTCATGCTTGGAAATTGCTTGGGTAGAAAGGAGAAGAAAGTGAACTGTTGGTGATTCCCTCTGCAAACCTGTGGTAGGAGCTTGTGAAGCAGCCAGATATGGCCTTAGCTATGTTAGAGGCCTCTGCCAAGGGAAGTCACCTCTGCTCCCGGACTCAAAGTTTCTATTGGACTGCAGACTGGTTGGTGGCTTGTTATCCTTCCTTCTCAAATGACGACACCGTTTTAGGGTCTAATTGTGGCGTGTTTGACTGGCAGATCAGATCAGTAGGAGCTAGAGCTCTACCATAGGCTGGATGGCATGTAATAAATAGTGGTGAACATTGGTAATATTATAAATATGCTAATATCCTTTTTTTTAAAATTTTATTTATAAATTATTTTTGACAGTACATATGCGTGAGTAATTTTTTTTTTATAACATCCCTTGTATTCATTTTTCCACATTATCCCCTCCCTCCCTCCCTCTACTCCCTCCTTTACATGACAGGCAATCCCATACATTTTACATGTGTTACAGTATAACCTAGACACAATATATGTATGTAAATACCATTTTTTTGGTTGCACATTAAGTATTAGATTCCGAAGGTATAATATGCTAATATCCTATGGCCAATGTGATAGTCTAAATACCACAGATTGGTTATTGTAAATGGTGGTGCTATGGTATAGTAAATATGGAAAATATTAGTAATATTGTATGGATCAGTACCACCTCAAAGGACTCTACCACAGGTTGGGTGGTATATAGTAAATATGGTACTATAGTATAGTAAATGTGTATTATAGTATGGTAAATATGGTAATTATTGGCAATATCGTAAATATGGAAATATCGTATGATTTGGTAAATATGATAAATAGTCCGTGTGAACATTTGGAATGGATTCTCTAAACTTGTGTCCCATGGTTGCTTTGAGCTGCCGTCATTCTGCTTTTTTCACAGGGTACAGTTTCTGTTGGATTGCAGATTGGTTGGTTGCTTGTTGTCCCTCCATTTCAAATGACAACATTTGAGAGTCAAATTGCTGTGTATTTGTGGCAGATCAGATCAGTACGGGCTCGGAAGGTTCTACCAAAAGTTGGATGGTATATAGTAAATAGTGAAATTGTGGTACGGTGAATCTTGGAAATATTGTAAATATGGTAAATGTGAGAGTCCACGTGAACATTTGGAGTGGATTCTCTAAACTTGTGCATCTCACAGTTCTTTTGAGCTGCCATAGTTCTCCTCTTTTCATAGGGTTCAGTGCCTTCTCTGACGAGAGCAGGCTATGTTGGTGGTTCTATTTCAGAGTCTCCCATTCCCAGTCAATTGGAAAGTTACGAGAGACTTGAGAGTGTCCTTGTATTTCTCTTTCTGACCACCATGTGAGTGCTTTTCCCAGAAAATCATCTCTTTGGCCCCCTACGTTTGGCATTCGAGCACTGTGGCCAGCCCAGTGGAGCTGCACTCTGGCGTTTTGGTTTGAGAAAGGACCTCAGTATCTGGTGTCGTATTTATGACAATCCAAATGGAAGCGATTCTGTTTCCTGGCATGGCGCTGGTGGCCTGCCCAGATTCATGGGCATGGGCAATGAGGTCAGCCCGGCAGCTCCATTGACCTTCAGTTTGGTGGTCAGTCTAATACCTCTCCTCTCCCACCCTTGCCTCTGGAGCCTCCCAAACACTGGGCTAGCTCTGACATTGTATGTATCCATCTCATCGGCCCAGCCTTCACCCCTGGAAAGTTGACTGCCGAGGTAAGTGACTTATCCACAGCGTTCACTTCTCCATTTATGGTACCCATCGGTTCTACATATGGATGGTGTATCGCTGGCTGATGAAGCACTTGCATTTTCTTGGTATTAAGGCCAAAATTAGCCCAAGCAGCAGGAATTCTCCACACTGATGGCTGCTTTTAGGTCACAAATATGTAGGATGGGGATGGAGATGCGCAACAAAGGAGACTTTGGTTTTGCCTTCATGATGCTCCTCCTCGAGGAGAGTTAAGAAATCAAAGAAAATCAGGTCCACGCATTCCTGTTGCTATTAGCTTCTGGTACTGCAATCACAAGCAAAAAGGTCAGGCCTCTGCCTCCGCGTGCTGACATCCGAGGGAGCTGAGGAGGGGGAGGAAGATCCTCCCCTGGGGCAGGTGGAGGAGTCTGCATTGGAGATGGGTGAGAAGTGAACATGCAGCTTGTTGGGGCGCCCTCCTTCAGTGGCTTTTCTGGAGAGCCAGCTGTGGGGGGCCCAAGGATACTTCTTCCCAGATGTAATGTCTGGGGCTGAGATGGCCTCCCATTTTAGGGGTTCTCCAGGTCAGGAGCCCTCTGGAGAGGAGTTCAGATTGCAGTCCCATGAAAAAGGCTCTCGTCTGCTTGCTCTCCTCCCACCTGCCCCACAGAACATTCTCCTTCCTGGCACCTGGGGCCTGGCGATGGTCTGGGGCGGACACTGTCAGCATTTCCTCCCCCTTTCCCATGACCTGGAGAGCAAAGGAAGATTTGCTCAGAGATGTGATTGTAGTTGGTCTGTTTTTCTGAACCTGGGTTAAGGCTGCAGCTGGGCCCTTGGCACCGGTGGCGGCAGCACATGCCCAAGCGCAGGGGTGAAGGTGTGGGTTGGGCCTGGCCGAGCCGAGGAAGACTGAAGGGACTTGGATGGACATGTAGCCATGTACTTGGTTGTGTGAGCTGGGTTTTTGATCTCTAAGAGGGAGCTGATGGTACCCTCCTTGTGGGAAAAGCTCTTTATGAACCGTGTGGTGCTGTCCATGCTGTGTTGTAGTTGTTAGTTAAGCGTTGTGAGGGAGAGGAAGTCCTGAGATTTAGAGCGGATGGTCCAGCCTTAGGATGAGGAAGTCATGGCCGAGCCGGGCTACTCCTCCAGACGTTAGCGCAGCTTGGGTGGTTCTGTCTGGCATTTTTGTGCTGGCTCCTGGCCGTCCCATGGTCACCGAGCAGTTAATGTCTCCCTGTTCTGGAATTCCCTTGTTTATTCCATTCTGTTCAGAGAGCTTCCCCCGAAGCGTCATTTTTTTTATTGCGTTCTAGATAAGGTATATCTTTCTATAACCTTTTAAAAGATGCTCCTCTGCTTGCAGGTTATCGATAACAAAGCGGTTTCTTTTTGCGAACATCAAGCTTTGTTTTGTTGGGAGTCGTGTCAGATCCGTGTTTGCCACACAGCTCATGGGCACGAGCATAATGTGACTAGAGATGGCGAGGGATGTCGGGTTCAGAGTGCACGCGGCACGGGCGTGGGTGAGGCTGCTTGTCAGCCGGGGTGGAGTGGAGGAGGCTCTATGGCTCAGGACTGGCCCCATGGGGGTCAGGAGCTGGCCGCCGTGGGGATGCAGTGATAGTCAGTCTCTGCCTCTTCTTACTCGGGTTGAAAAGCTTTGTTACAGATCTTGGGCCTAGGACCGATTCAGGGAGTTCCATCGCCAGCTGGTTGGGCATAGCCATAGACTCTCAGTCCTAGGAAGGACCTGAGAGATCGTCTCACCCACCTGCTTCCTTTTCTACCCAAGGAGGCCGGGCTCAGTCAGGTAGCATAGCAGTGCTCGGCACTCGGTACCTCGGATGGCTGATTTCAGTTCCGATCCCCAGAGCTGCGCAGTGAGGAGCACATTTCCTCCAAGCGAGCACGGAGCTGAAAGTGGAGAGCTCTTTTGGATTGGTTGAATTTGTGGCTAGCACTGATCTTTATAATTCCCATGGACATTATTGTTTTTTATCACTTCTCAAGCCCCACCTGTATACAGAGCTTCACAAGCGAGGGGATACAGAGACTGAGGAAGATGAAGTCCCTGTCCTCCAGGTGCTTGCAGTCAGTGCCGACCGGGAGAAGACCATTGGGTGCAAATGAGCAGAGTACCAGTGGGCATTAGAAGCGTGCTACCCACCTCCTCCTGGAGAGGTGATGGAGAAAAATGCAGGATGACAGAGACATTGTGGGGCACAACCAGTGTAGAAATGTGTTTTGTGAGGTGATGCACGTTTGTTATCTGGGTTTCTTTTTCTTTTTTAATTGGGAAAGGGCAGAAGTGGAAGGAATTAATGCACATAAATAAATTAATAAAATGAGGGAGAGGGAGAGAGAGAGAACACCCTTTGTTTTACAGTAGAAAACCTAGCCAGGGTTTTGATTTTACTCTCAGATCCAGTGGGTGCCGAGAGCCTGGAGGAGGAAGGTAGAGTCCGTTGAGCTCTCAGTGTAGGGAGTGTCCTGTTGTAAGTGGCCCACTGTTATTGTCACCCCAGGTGGATTGCAGGTGATAAGGACCAGATCCCTTTGTGTCATCAGCTCTTCTCCACTCCCCCCCGCCCCCAGATGTTCAGACTCAGACTGTGGCCCACCCTCACAGAGTATGACAGAAGATTGTGGGACAATGGCCACAGAATTGGCCCTCGGGAGAGGCGCTCCTTCCAGAGCATACCTCAGAATCGGGGTTCACTCACTGCTTGGTAATATTCCAGAGGAAATCAGTCCTGAGATTTAGGCCTGGGAGGAACCCAGCAAGTGTTCTAGTCCAACTGCCGCTCCTTGAGTTTTATAGCAGAGCCAGTCAGTCACTGAGCACTTATTGAGTACCTGCTGTGTGGCTGGCCAAGTGCCCCCAGAGGGCTTTAATTCTTTTTTATTTTTTGCTGAGGCCGGGGTTAAGTGACTTGCCCAGGGTCCCACAGCTAGGACGTGTTAAGTGTCTGAGTCCAGATTTGAACTCGGTCCTCCTGAATTCAAGGCTGGGGCTCTATCCACTGCGCCACCTAGCTGCCCCCAGAGGGCTTTAATTCTAACGGAGGAAGCAGTGTGCCTTTAGTTACATGGTACACGCTCTTGCTCAGGCTCCCAGGGTTAGAAGTGGGGATCTTCCAGATCTTGCGGGGGGGGGGGGGGAATCCAGATCTCGTGAGCCCCACGCCACTGCTTTTCCTGCACTACTTGCTTGACTTCTCTGTGGGTAACTTACTGTCATCCTCCTCCTCATCTCCGTCTCCTGTTAGTTGTCAGGTTTAGCAGTTCTTGAGAAGGAACCACAAAGCCATTGGGGATTTACCCACTAACCACCAACAGACTTGTTGTTTGTTCCTTGTTTTTTCTTTTTTCTTTTTTTCCTTTTATATCTTTTTATTCCTGGGCCGTCTTTCTATAGGATGCTGTACACAGGTGTCGATTTTAAGATCTTGTTTTCTTTCTCTCTAGACTCTTGTTTTTTATTTTTCCAGGGAAGTAGCAATTTGATTTAATTGGTAGAAAGCCAATCTGAAATGACAGAAAAAAATTGGAATTATTGAATGTCTTTTTAAAAACTAAATTTTATTTTTTAAATTAACAAGCCTTTATTTTCTTTCCTACCTTCTTCCCAGCTTAAAAAAAATCATAAAGGAAAACAAAGCCTTTATAAGAAATCCAGATGGACAAGCTAACAAATTCACGTATTGCCTATGTCGACAAATGTCTCATTCTGCATCTGTATTCAACATTAGGGGGTGATGATTGGCTTTGTATTGATCAAAATCATTGAATTTGTTTTTCGTTTGTTTTGTTTTGTTTTGCGAGGCAGTTGAGGTTGTCATTTGCCCAGCGTCACACAGCTAGTAAGTGTAAGATTTGAACTCAGATCCTTCTGACTCCAGGGCCAGCACTCTATTCACTGCACCATCTTGCTGCCCCTCAATTATTGAATTTATTTAAAAAAAATACAATTTTATTATTTATAAATTCTTCAGTAACTGGGCCTGGTCTGTCTGACAAATGGGTATCTCAGACCTGCTGTAATGAAAAAGTACGAATTTTCTGTTATGTCTGACTCTCTGTGGGTCCATTTGGAGTTTTCCTGGCAGAGACCCTGGAGTGCTTGGCCATTTCCTTCTGCAGCTCATTTGACAGGCGAGGAAACTGAGACAGACGAGGTTCAGTGACTTGACCAGGTCACCCAGCTAGGAAATGTCTGAGGCTGGATTTGCATGCGAGGAGACGAGTCTTGTGCACTCTGGGCCTGGCCATCCCTACTGGCCACCTTGCTGCTCCTACCTGTAAGAATATTGTGTCACTAGCATTTGGAAGAAATGTTGGCAGTTGTTCGGTGTTGGAGGTTGTAGTCCCATGTGGCACTGCCCCCAGGGCACGTGTCCTCAGTGCCTTGTTTTTATAGAAGCTGTGGGGGGGGCCCTCCCTAAAGCAGATAGCTGGCGGTAACCCTGGGGCCCCTGGCATCTGTGGAGGGGAGATGGGCCTAGCTAGTGGTCTGCAGCTCTGAAGCTTCGCTCTCTGCTCCTTCCTCCCTAAAGGGACATCGCCTTTTCTCCTAGTGGTTCCTACCTGGTGTCGCATCCAGAGCCAAGGTGGGGCTCCTTCGGGTTCCCCGACATTGGGGCCCTGGGCTCTGGGCACTGTGGGTTGCTGAGGAACCAGCAGCTGGCCCAGAGCCAATGGTCGGAAACAGGTTGGAAACCCTTGTCCTGGCTTGCGTCTGTCCGGGGACTGTCCTTCCCCTTCTGTGAATGCCTTTTTCCTGCCTTGGTCCCATTTCTGTTTGGCAGGGGGCCGTCAGAATCAAGGGCATTGCCTACCCAATGTCCCCTTAAACCGGCAGTAGGGAACCTTTTTTTTGGCATGGCCATTTGGTTTTTTTTAAAACATCATTCGTGGGCTAAATAAAATGACCAACTTATAGAACCGGAGTAGTGGGAAGTGGTTGTGCCCAGCTTTGGGCTCACTGTGGCCTATAGTCTGCCTTGGCCCATGGGCCGGACTTTCCCTGGTCCTGGCCTAAGCGGGCATTCTAGGGAGCAGCCTCAGCAGGAGCCTGGCTTTGCTCCTATGGCACCTGGAAGTACCTTTTCTTCATGGATGCTTTCTGCTGATCGTTCCCAGGCTGCCCTGGCCCTCCCTGGGCTTCCTGAGCCAGTCACACCCCCCACCATGCCCCGGGTGTCCCAGGGCATCTTGCCCCCAAGGGACACCCCTGGATCGTCAGGACTCTTACAAATCCTCTGCCTTGTGAGAAATCGCAGGCAGGCCCTCCGAGGCAGAAGCCCAGCTGCTAGTCCTGGTGCTTGCCCTCTTCCTGCCAGCCGGGCCCCTCTGGTCCCCAGGGAGCGGCTTTTGGCCTCTCTGAACTGGGAACGGGCCTTGGAAGAGAAAGCTTGGCCATGTAAAGGGCTCAATCCCCATTAAGGCCATGGAGGCCCTGGGCTTCTCTGGCTCCCCAGCTGGGCTCCTTCCATCCTCTTGGCCTCTCCCTCTGTGTGAGTGCTAGCAGACCCTCACCTCTCCCCATGCCCAGTGTCCTTACCAGACCCGGGGTGTGGCCCTGTGGGACCAGCATCCATCGAGTGTTGTGGGAATGTGGAGGTATTATGATCGCTATTTCTTCCCCGGATGTGCTTGTCTGAGGAAGAATCCTAAAAGAAAATCGCTGATTATGCTGGCTGTCCATCTGTCTGGTCTAGAACACTTCTGGCGCATGTTCTAGATTTGGGGGCCCGGCATGGCCATCTGGTGCTCCAGTAATGGAAATGCTCCCAAGGACACCACCAGCGGGTTAAAAAGCCCATTGTACTGTCATGTTTGTGCATCTGCCCCTGGGTCCGTCAGCGGGCTCTGGTTCTCCCATGGACAAGTGCGAAGGGGAGCGTCGGGTGGATGTGGGCTTCAGTAGAACTTTTATTTCCTGGGTAGCTCATGCCCTCCACGTTACTTCAGTTATTTCCAGCCTATCCCCACTGGAAAAGGGCTGAGTTGTTGGAAATGATTCCAATGCTTGGTCTCCTGGGCCATTTAACTCCCTTTGTGGCGGGCTGAGACTGAAGTGGAAGGACTGGCTTTCCTGCTGACCATTGCTATGTGGTCTGGGACATTGGCATAGAAGCAGCCTCACAAGTGACCTGCAAAGTGGCGGGGGCGCTGTCCCCAGGTGTCTGGCCAGCCGCACGTCCCCGTGGCCACGGTGCCTTCAGCTGGGTCATGGGGTGCTTCCTGAATATTCTTGAATGGGAACCTCCTCACAGCCAGGTGGCCCATCTGGATGGACCAGGATTCTTAGGAGAAAGAAGGCAAGTTAGGAACAAACCCGAGTCAAGGTCAACATTGGCCCAAGAGCTGGGCCCGCTCCTGGTCTTCTGACTCAAAATCTAGATCTTGTCTTCAGCTCTCCATCTGCCCCCAAACATGGCAGCCTCCCACCAGAGCTGGCGTGAACAGGAGCTTCTCTTGGGAAAAAGGGGAGGACTGGGGGATTGTATGTGCTTGATTAAGGAGTGAAGGGCAATTACTTACACTTGTATCTCTGTTTCTAATTAATTGGAATTAGCATCAATGCACTGTGGAGTTGGATTCATGGCCAGGGTTCACTTGTTCCTCACCCTCCTCTTGTCTGTTTATTCTGTTTCAGATTTTTGAGAGAATCTTGTTTATCTGGGCTATCCGTCACCCTGCCAGCGGCTACGTCCAGGGGATCAACGACCTTGTCACCCCCTTCTTTGTGGTCTTCATTTGTGAGCACATCGGTAAGCATGTGTCATAAGGGAGGTCTGGCTAATGCTCCAGCGTGGAAGCGGGCTTGCCTTCCTTGGGGGGGGGTGGGAGCACCCGTGGTCCTGGGCTCAGCCACAGACTGCCATTTCTGGTGGCTTAGAGGACTTTCTGCCAAGCTTTCTGGGCTGACGCAGTTTTGGGTTCTTACAGACACAAAAGACAGTAAATATTTATAAATGTTTCCTCTAACCGCTGTTGGCGTCCTTGCTCAAAAGGGTGGTCTAGGAACTGACTTTTGTCTTTTTTCAAAGCAAATAGATAAGATTTAGGCACGAGAGGACATCCAAATAGGTTTCTAAAAAGCATAATCACGATAGGGTGTTTCTTTGAGCTCCTTGGCTCCAGAACACTTTAATCAGCACTTTTTAAACTCTTATAATCAGCCTCCTCGGTAGCGTTCATTTTTGCTAGACAATCCAGTCTCCATGATGCACCACAATTGATCTCTTGAATGGTGACTCTGATTTCCTCTCAGGTCTCTACCTGAAGGTCTTAGGGCTCTCAGCTTGGTCATTTGACCTGTTTGACTTTGGCTGTCATGGCGGCTTTCGCACTTGAACCCCAGGTCAGTGTTGTCCCTTTCCCTGCTCGTACGCAGGCTTTTGCTTGCCCGTATTCTGCACTGAGAAGAGCAGGCCACGGAGGGACAGACAGGAAGGCCTCAAACACCAAAGTCTGGCCTTTTAACACTCAAATTTAAGCAGTTATCGATCCACCCCAACTCCTCACCACCTTTTGCCGATGCCGTTCGATGGCAGTTCCTCACCGGGCCTGGGGGGGAGCAGCTTTGGTTTTGCTATTGTGTGTTTTACCGATTTAATTTCTGCGTGGCATCCAATTGTCATTCTTGTCATAAGCTAGATTGATTACATTTAATAGAGGACAGATTACCCTTGAGTGGCTGAAATCCTCTTCCCTGCACCACCTCTCACTTTGTTTCCACTCCTTGCCTCCTCGGAGGAGGGCTTTTCATTGCTAGGCAACTAATGAGAGCCACTGCTGCTTTGTCCCTAATCATCTCTTAAGTAGGGTAGAGGCTACTCCTGAGAGCGCTGGCGATTTCTGCATCTCGCTCCCTCATTTGACAGATAATGAAAATGTTCTTAATGATCCTAGAACAGTAGGATCTCTGTTGGTAGACTTTGGAGTTGTTAATTGAAATAAGAAATTCAACTGAGATGTGATTAGAGAATTGATATTCCATGTTAAATAGACCATTTAATTAATGTGGTAAATAAGTTGGTCTTAACTACTTTACCACCAACTTACATTGCAAGACCCAAGTGGTCGTTAATGCATCGCCAGGATAGCAGCAGGACGGGATAGGGAGAACATGACTGTGTTACTAATTGTCCGGTGGAAGAAAAAAGAAATCGGGATGATAAAATGGATGTTCTACAAGATGGATTTTCCAATTTGCCCTAAATAGCTTCTTGTGCCCTCTCCGTGTGGCCTGCATTATTCAAAACCAAGTGAAATATATATAGATAGCATTTTATAAAATCTGGATAAAACACATTACTCTCTCTTCTAGTTGACTGATTTAGTAGGATGGATGGTTTTCCAATCTTGACCTTGGCTTTCAAGAATGCAGCAGAGTCACATGTTCTCATGCGGATGATACCAGCAAAGTTAATCCCGGGCTTCATGAAGCTGTTCGGTTTTTCTCATTTGTTCAAATTGACCGGGAGATGACTTGTTTGTGTTCTCATATTTTGCTAAGTTCATTTTCTTGCCTTACATAGTTTAATTCTGGCTCTTTTTCCAGTAAGTTTCAGCTCTTCAGAATGTAAGTGGAAGGTAGTATTTAGGATAGTTGAATTTCCAGGAAATTAAGGATTAAGGCATAGGCAAAGGACTATGGGGCATGGGAAGCAACCTTGGCTTTGGACTCAGAAGACCCAGACTAGGGAGATAGCTTCTCTCTCCACTTGTGGGTGGTCCTGAGCACATCAGGGATAGACTCCCATCTCTGTTAAGAAAGAACAAATCCAAATCCCATAAGACAAGGACTATGATGCTGTAGGAATTGCAAACTCCCTCCCAGCCCTGACATCTCCTTTTCTAAGCTTCCTCCCAGCTCTGACATCCCCTGTTCTAAGCTTCCTCTCAGCTCTGACATCTCCTGTTCTAAGCTCCCTCCCAGCCCTGACATCCCCTGTTCTAAGCCCCCTCCCAGCTCTGACATCCCCTGTTCTAAGCCCCCTCCCAGCTCTGACATCCCCTGTTCTAAGCTCTCTCCCAGCTCTGACATCCCCTGTTCTAAGCTTCCTCTCAGCTCTGACATCCCCTGTTCTAAGCTTCCTCTCAGCTCTGACATCCCCTGTTCTAAGCTCTCTCCCAGATCTGACATCCCCTGTTCTAAGCTCTCTCCCAGCTCTGACATCCCCTGTTCTAAGCTTCCTCTCAGCTCTGACATCCCCTGTTCTAAGCTTCCTCTCAGCTCTGACATCTCCTGTTCTAAGCTCTCTCCCAGCTCTGACATCCCCTGTTCTAAGCTTCCTCTCAGCTCTGACATCCCCTGTTCTAAGCTTCCTCTCAGCTCTGACATCCCCTGTTCTAAGCTCTCTCCCAGATCTGACATCCCCTGTTCTAAGCTCTCTCCCAGCTCTGACATCCCCTGTTCTAAGCTTCCTCTCAGCTCTGACATCCCCTGTTCTAAGCTTCCTCTCAGCTCTGACATCCCCTGTTCTAAGCTCTCTCCCAGCTCTGACATCCCCTGTTCTAAGCTTCCTCTCAGCTCTGACATCCCCTGTTCTAAGCTTCCTCCCAGCTCTGACATCCCCTGTTCTAAGCCCCCTCCCAGCTCTGACATCCCCTGTTCTAAGCTCTCTCCCAGCTCTGACATCCCCTGTTCTAAGCTCTCTCCTAGCTCTCTCCCAGCTCTGACAGCCCCTGTTCTAAGCTTTCTCCCAGATCTCTCCCAGCTCTAACAGCCCCTGTTCTAACCTCCCTCTCAGCTCAAAGAAGGGAGAGTCAATTTGATTTTGCGCCCATTGGATCAGAAAGAGGCTGCATCTGGTGCTTTCCTGACACTTCCAGAAGGTGGACCAAGCAGCCAATTCGTCAATCCACAAGGGCTCTTTTAGTGCCCATGTCACATGCTGAGATCAGACAGACGAGCCTCAGAAAGCAGCCCTCAGGAGTTGTCATCTCCCTGATTCCTAAAGAGCATGATCAGATTCCTATCAGGGGAAGCAGTGATGAGGAAAACCGAAGTTAGACACCCCGAGATCAAGTGATGGCATTGTTAATTGTTTGAAGAGTTGAATTTTATAGATTTGATATTCCAATTCTCAGAATGGTCAGCTGTGTGTGGGTCACCTTGGCTGCTGCCGCCTCGGGCCACCGAGGAGCCTTCTGGTCGTAGCGTGACTGAGTTCTGCCCAGAACACATAGAATTAGTTCTTCATTGTGCGGTCCCTCCTGCTTAAGAGTGGAAAGGGTATCCCAGCTGGAGAAGTACTTGAAAGTGTCTGGTGATCTGTGATTGATTGTTGGAAGCGCTGAGCTGCCTCCCTGGAGAAGGGAGCCTGCTGAGAAGCTGCTGCCCCTCTGGAGAGTGGAGAGCTCCAGAGAACTGCCTTAGATAGTGCCAGGGGAGGCAAGGCTTACCTCCCTCTCTGCAGGCATTTCTTCCCTCTTTGAGAGAGCCCCTACTTGGCACTGGTTTAGGGCATAACAGCCTGAATCGTGTGGCAGATTGGAGGATCTAGCCCCTTAGTTCTTCTTTGTAGCATTTGCCAGAAAAGCAACGATAGGCCGCTTGAGACCATCCTAATCAGCTTACCTTCCCAAAGTGACGCCGTTAGAATCTCTTTGATATGAGCACCAATATGGTTACGGAATGGGAAGGCGAGAATATAGCCCATTGCGCCAACAAGGTCAAGGGGAAATGTTTTAGGTAGCAGCAGGATTTGGGCCCTGGAAATGCAGAAACCATCTAGACCAGTTCTTTAGGCAAGTGGCTGCTGATGTTTTTTATGAGGTGTCTGACTTAGACTCTGCTTTGGAGGGATCTCTAGCTCTAGTTGATGGCAGTTATAAAAAATTAGTATATTTTATAAGTTACTTCTAAAGGTAAATATGGAAGTTGAATGGCCCCTCTCCGGCTTACCCTGAGCAAATATTCTTTTCGATCCGTCGGTGACTTAAAATGGAGATTTTTTTTTCTGAGAGAGTGTTCTGGCCTTTGGTCCTTGAAGACGGCCCCCTCCTGGAGTTGTCTTGACTGTAACTGGTGAGAGTCCATCCATGTGACTTGGAAGGACCAAGGACAGCTCCTGCTGAGCATCCCTGCTCATTGGATTTCAGAGGGGCCTTTCCATTATCCGCTGTAAATTAAAGTTTGAATGACAGGGAAGGAGAGGAAAGCTCTGGGGTGCTCAGCTTGATAAATGAGACTTTTCTAAAGCTTTTGTTGTAACTGTCCTTGTTTGCTTTTCATTCACTTTCTGTTTGGCTGAGTAGATGTTCCCATTGTTTTTTTTCTGTTCTACTGACAGATAAGATTCTCTTGTTCATAAAAGCATTATGCATTTGTGAAATGGGAAAGCTTTCTCAGTGGACCTTCTGTGCACTTAGACCGGAAGGATGACTTGCAATAATAATCTTGTGCCCTGGGCGGCTGGATACCTCATTAGGCAATGCCGGAATACCTGGATTTACCTTTGTTCCTGATCTTCATTAGCATTTCATTTTTATTTAGCATTTAGCTAGCCTGTTTATTAAGATCTAAGATAGTCATTGAGATTAGTCCCCTCCTCAAGGAAAACTGGAATATAACGGCTGATCCAGCCCAGAAATGTGACTGTTTCCACAGAGTTATGAAGCCTGTTCTAAGTAAGGCAGGAATTGTGTTGGTTTGGGCATCCAGAGGAAAGCAAATTAAACAGTTCTTGCCCTCAATGAGTTTTCCTTCTTTTGGGAGAGTTTCCACAAATAGAGAAATAATTCTGAGGCAAAATAAATGGAGGAAGGGGGACCCGTAAAAATGTCAGGGTGAACAATGGCTTGCATGGGAGAGACGACCAGCCCTTTTCCTTGAAGGCAGCAGGGATTCTAAGAGGAGGCTCAAAGTTGGCTGGGGCGGGGGCGGTCAGTTCAGATCCCAGTAAGATGAGTATTAAAACTGGGGAAGAGCTTGAGGGAAGTGACATGGGTAAAGACTGAGAGAGGGGAGAGGCCAGATTGTGCCGAGCTGAAGAGCGAGTCTGTTTTTGTAAGGGCACAAGGATCCATAACCAGGGGTGGTTGGGTTAGAGCTTTGGCTCCTGGGGGAGCCTTGTTCCCAGGCAGGGTAACCAGGGAGGAGGATGATAACCAAGGGAGGGATGATAACGAGCTGAGCTGGGGTTGACAGGCACTGGAATGGAGAACAAGAGCTGGCTGAGGGAGAGCTGGAGGTGGGAACCAGTGGCACTGGCACGAAGCCAAAGCTGAGGGACCAGTGGCCCAGGGCTGTCCTCACCAAAAACCAGGACGGCTTAAAAGTGAAACCTGCTCATCTTCTTGGGATATGGAAATAAGATGCACGCAGGGTACAGAAAGGCTGCAACCTTGAGAAAAGTCCCTGAATCCTGCCTCGGAGATCCCGGGTGCCCATCTCATTTTTGCCACCATGCCTCCTGTGACCTTGAAGGGACTCCTCACCTTGCTCCTTCATGGGACTGGGCCAGGCGGCTTAGCCCAGATTTCAGCAGGGAATGTTGGAGAATCATGCTTCAGGAAGGATGATGCTGAAGATCCAAGTGTGGATGTTCTTTGCCCTCTGGACCTCCTGGGAAATGATGAGATGACCGAGAGAGAGGGATCTCCATGGAGTGGGAATAAACTAGGCTCTGGTCAAGCCTTGTCAGGATCCCATGACTGGGGTATTGGGTGATAGAGCTGCATAGGGCCTGCATAGGGTTCACCAGGCTAGACACTTTTTTTTGTTATCCACTACTACTACTACTACTACTACTACTTCTTCTTCTTCTTCTTCTTCTTCTTCTTCTTCTTCTTCTTCTTCTTCTTCTTCTTCTTCTTCTTCTTCTTCTTCTTCTTCTTCTTCTTCTTCTTCTTCTTCTTCTTCTTCTTCTTCTTCTTCTTCTTCTTCTTCTTCTTCTTCTTCTTCTTCTTCTTCTTCTTCTTCTTCTTCTTCTTCTTCTTCTTCTTCTTCTTCTTCTTCTTCTTCTTCTTCTTCTTCTTCTTCTTCTTCTTCTTCTTCTTCTTCTTCTTCTTCTTCTTCTTCTTCTTCTTCTTCTTCTTCTTCTTCTTCTTCTTCTTCTTCTTCTTCTTCTTCTTCTTCTTCTTCTTCTTCTTCTTCTTCTTCTTCTTCTTCTTCTTTCTTCTTTCTTCTTTCTTCTTTCTTCTTTCTTCTTTCTTCTTTCTTCTTTCTTTCTTCTTTCTTCTTTCTTCTTTCTTCTTTCTTCTTTCTTCTTTCTTCTTTCTTCTTTCTTCTTTCTTCTTCTTCTTCTTTCTTCTTTCTTCTTTCTTCTTCTTCTTTTTTTTTTTTAATAGCCTTTAATTTTTCCAAATACATGTATAGTTTTAAAATGAAACTGAAATCTAGGAGTATCCGTTAGGTCTTTGCTGATGTGTGTCCTGTGCCAGGCACTATGCTGAGGAACTCTGGGGATGCAGCTAACGGCAGAAAACAGCCACGGTCCAACGTGGGAGACAGCACACCCATAACTGCATTCAAACAAGTCACCGACAGAACAAATGGGGGTGAACTCCCCAGGAGAACACTGGCATGAAGGGGAATGGGGAAGGCTTATTGCAGATGGCAGGACCCGAAAGCTGGGCCTGAAGGAGGCCGGGGAGCCTGTGGGAGAAGAGGATGGGAATTGAAGGTGTGGGGGATGGCCAATGAAAGCTTGGAGGAGGAAGATGGAGTCTTGTTGAGGGACCAGCAGGGAGGCCTGGGAGCCTGGAGACTAGTGGGGCCTGGGAAACCTGGAATGCTGGATTTGTGAGCAGGTGAGCCAGAGGCCAGCTACTGTGGCCAGACTGTGCACCTGATTCAGGCCTTGTGGAGGAAAGGCCGGAAGCAGGGAGACTCTTCTGGAGGCTGCCATGGGGAACGTCCCAGAACTGCGCACGCAGCTCATTTTAGTCCTTGGCAGTGTCTCACCTTACCCAAGTCCTGCTTGATAACGTGCCTCCCCCTCTCCCGTCTGCCTTTTGGATCAACATTGGTTTTAGTTTTTCTGAGATTATGAGATTCCAGGCTGTGACCAGTACAACATCCCTGAAAAAACCAGCAAGCACACAAAACCCGGCTGTTGGGTGGTGGCCCTTTTTTCCTGAGACCACAGTTCTAACCTCAAGGGGCTTCACCTCATTTCTATAGGAGAGAACAGGAAGCACAAGTCACACAGCCCTGAGGTTTCAGCTTGCTTCCTCCCTCTGCCTCCGGGTCTGCTGCCCTCTCACCGTCTGCTCCTTTCTAGGGTGCTGCAAGTCACAGCTTGAGGGCACTCACAGAGCTGCCTGGACAGCCCCTTTGTAGGGGGGCCCCTGGAATGGAATCTAGGGCAAACTCAAAGTCATTTCTTTAGAAACACCCTGGAGTCCATCCTCTTCCTCAGAAGAAAGTAATCCCAAATACAGGATATGGGACAGCCGTCTCTAGGCAGTTCTGATGGAGGTGAGGATGGCATGGGCCAGTGGGAAGCCAGAGGGAGCATTTTTTGTTCAGAGCCCTGTTGTCTGCTGAAATGCCTCCGTCTGCCAGGGCATTGCCCTTCCGCTTCCACTGGCCCATTCTCTCTCCCGCTTGAGTCTGGACCGCCTGGGCCTTGGAATCAGAACCCGGTGGCAGCTGATTCTGATTAGGAGCCGCCAGTGATTCCATTAAACTGAAGACTTGTGGCTGTTCTCTCAGTGCCTTTCCATTCAATTAAATAAAGTTAAAAGCTAAAGCAAACCTGTTTTCTCTGGAAAGTCACTGCAAGAGTGTTAAACAGCTAACAAAATGCCTGTTACTCTTGCCCTAGAGAGTATTTTGAAGAGGAATGTTCTCACATAGCTTATAGACTTGATCAGAATAAATGACCCAGAACTAGCAGATTTAAAAACCAAACAAAACATCACCAAGCTATAATTTGAAAGGCCCCTTACTCTGTGGGTGCGTTAGTGTAGGAGGCGAGGGCAGGAACCCTTTGTCTTGTCAGCTTGGGGGTCTGTTAGGGCGGCCCTCCATCCATAAGAGAGCTGCCAGCTTCCTTTTCAGCTGTTCTTTCTTCTGCATGAGAACCGACCGGGGAGCAGGAGCTATGGGCTGACAGCTCTTGTCCAGAGCCTGACAGAGATCCCTACTTCCTGAGCGCCTGACTTACGCTCTGCTAGCCAAGCTGTCCACAGGAGTCTGGGAAATGGAAGCCATCTAGTGAGTCTCTGCCTTCCTGTGCCTGGCAACCGTGGGGCAACTTTGTTGAAGAGAGACCTTTATTTAACTTTACCAGGACCTTGAGTGACCATTCCCTGGAGGAGATGCCCTGAGCCCCTCATTGGTCTCTAGTTGACGATGGCAGCTGGGCTCCATTGAATTGCTGCTCCTAAGAGAGCGCCAGGCCAGAATGGCAGCTGTAGCCTCAGATCTGGGAGCAACACTAACTAATACACTTGACCTCTTGTGATCAAAGCTAACAGAAATGTAGAAGAACGGTCAATGGGGCTTGTGGAACAGGGGTTTGGCTTATTCTGAAAGCACTTTGCCAACCTGGGCACTCTAGTGCTGAGGGGCAACAATGATTGTTACTGAGCTTGGCTGCAAGTCAGAACTAGGAACAACAAGGGCGGATTAGAGTGACAGATTGAACTTAAATAAAGAAGAAATTTCATGACAATTGGACTATCAAGGAAAAAAAAAGAAAGTTAAAAAAAAGAAAAAGGACTAGATTGCATGGGTAGTAAAACATTCTATCACTGGAGGATTTCACAGAGAGGCAGAGTGACTACTTGTACGAGCTGTCGTCTCTGGTGCGAATCTGGGCCTAGGTGAAGTTTGGTACAGAATAAGGCAGTCTGTTCTACCTTCCTATTTCCAGGATTTTATTGCTTCACCCAGGACAATTTCCCTTCTGGGAAGAGCTTCCCCAAGGCCACATTTTGGAAACAGATTAATTTTGAGATGATGATTTCCCTATTTGAAACAGTAATCAGAAAGAAGCCTACTGAAACTGAAAAATCAGTTAAAAAAAAAACCCACCTCAGAAATAGTAGGGGAGGGAATTAAAAGTAGGATAAAGTGAGTGCTTTGTGATACAAATGGGTGATTTTTCCAGTTGAAAAGAAGAGTTCAATGGGTTTGTAAAAAAGAAATGCAAGTGAGATTATATCAGGGTTTATATTTTGTCAGAGAAAGTCTCACAAACACGTCTTTCTGTCTCTCCTTTCTTTGTCTCTGTCTCTCTCTCACTGTATCTTCTGGAAAGTAGCATCGCAAGCCTTTAGAAAGGTAGCTTTTTATCTATTCGAGGAATATTTTTTTCCTCACTGCTTGTGAACATTACACTGCCTTTAGTTGGCAAAATGAATGTCCTGTACACAGAAGGTAGAAAATCAAACATTATACACACATGCCGGAAAGTAGTATGCTTCCAAATCAGGCTGAGAGGTCCATCCAACAAGAGCTTGGGTCAGGATTAAGAGGGACTGTAGAGGGGCAGCTAGGTGGTGCAGTGCATAGAGCACCAGCCCTGAATTCAGGAGGACCTGAGTTCAAATATGGCTTCAGACACTTAACACTTACTAGCTGTGTGACCCTGGGCAAGTCACTTAACCCCTGCCTCAAAAAAAAAAAAAAAAAAAAAAAAAAAAAAAGGACTGTGGAGTTTGCCTAAAGCCTAGTTAAAGTGTATTGGAATAGAGAAAGAAAGCTGGAAATGATGGCTGGGGGCAGATCTCAGAGAATTAGACCTTCTGATCAAGGTTGTAGAAGAACCCAGCTCACACACCTATACTCTAGAAGGATACTCAAAAGAGCACCAAACTGAGCAAAAAATCAAGAAACTCAAAGAGAAAATATAAACTCTTTCATTTAGATCAGAGGAGCTGGCATTGGCAAAGGGGTCTTGCCAGGTAGCCAGGGCTAGGTCAGGTCAACAGAGTGGGAGGCTGTTAGCACCCTAAGTGGAGATGCTGTAGGTAACGGAAGCCTACAACTCCCAGTTATGTAGGCGGCATGAAGTCCTGTGATGTGGAGCTTCAGTGGGGTTGGAAATCTATAAGGCTCTGACCTAGAAATATAGGGCATGAGTGGGCAATGCCCTACTTAGAAAGTCCCCACTGGGGACTGAATTCTCCAGCGTTCTGAACTGAGAAACTTCAGATGGCTCCGAAGACCACCCTGGCCCAGCCTGATTAAAGAGGCCCCTCCACTGGCCAGTATTCATAGCACAGCCACAAGTGAGTTGGAAATGGGAAGGAACATCGGGAACGTGAGATGGTGAGGTGAGCTCCACGCAAAAACGACCAGTCCATCCCTAGACTGGGAAAAGGGGGAGGGACAAGTGGGTACCACATCATTCATTTGACCAGACAAATGAACACACACACACACACACACACACACACACACACACACACAAAATCACACATACATACATGTGTGCACAAGAATTTAGTGTAGAAAATAAAAGGAAAACCTACACTAAACTCAAGAGGGACACATAGAGCCAAGAAGAAGGTTCAAGAGGGCTTAAGAAGGAGAGAGTAGTTATGAGCAAACAAATTTCAACTTGAGAGAAGTGAGAGGGACAGAAAGAATGGGTCAGAACCATTGCTTGACGTATGAGATGATAGGAGGCAGTAGAATAGAATCAGATCAACTTGGGTGTAGGCCATTTGGATTGATCCCATTACTTCTCACCACTTTCTTGTTTAAAGAGGAGCTCAGGGAATAAAGAAATAGGAATAATATAAGAGGATATAATGAAGGGGGATGCACAATTAAAAATCACAACTGTGGATGTGAATGAGAGGACTTTCTTCATGAAAGGAAGGGCTACAGGATGGATTACACAACAAAATGAAACTGAAACAAGGCTATTTACAAGAAATACACCTGGAACAACAACAACAACAAAATCACATGTAGTTAAAATAAAGGGTTAGAGTACAATTTATAATACTTTAGGTAAACTCAAAAAAGCATTCATGATTTCAGATAAGAAAATGATAGAAAGAGGATAGTTAAGAGACAGAAACAGGAAAAATAAATTATTTTTAATTTTATTTTACCTTACAAAATGAAATAATTGTGCGTGCGTGTGTGTGTGTGTGTGTGTGTGTGTGTGTGTGTGTGTGTGTGTGTGTGTGTGCAGGGAGAGGGAGGGAATGATATGTATCTATTAAATGACATGTAGTATCTTCTTACTTGAAGGAAAAGTTGATTATTAGGAAAAAGAGAAAATAAAACCATGATAGTTGGCAATCTTATTTTGCAGCTCCCAGATATAGTCAAATCCAACAACAACAAAAACAGTAGGCTCTGAATAGGATTTAAGAAGTTAGATATATGTTTCTGGCAGTTATTGAATGGGAATTGAAAGAAATAAACATATTTTAACTGTGCAAGGCAACTTTACAAAAATTAATTATTGTGGGCAGAAGAGCCTATAAAACAAATGGAAAAGAGCAGAAATATTAAACATATAGAATCAAAATTCAATAAATATTGAAATAAATAAAGATCTTTTAAGATTTCCAACTCAAATGGATGCTAAATCATTTAATTCTAAAGAACTGGTGTGTCAAGATTATTATTTACCTTTAAAGCAAATTATAGAAGCAACTGATAATTTTATTAAAAAAAAAACAAACAAACATAAACAAAATGAAACCATGTAGCAAACTTTTTTTTTTTTTTTTTGGGTGGGGGGAATGAAATAAAAATAATAATAAAGGAAAATTTGTCTACATTTTCATCAACAAAAAACATAAGGGTCAGATCAATAAATTGAATGTGTTACTAAAAAAACCTAAAAGCCTTGACTAAATACCATAATATAATTTTTGAAAATTAAAAAAGAAATTAAAAAAATTGAAAGGAAAAAAAACAAAATGGATAAATAAAAGTAGAGAGTAGAAGTCTTTTGGGTGGGGAAAGCAACAAGGAGTAACTGGTAAAATCCAAATTAATGTTTGCCAGATTGCCAGAATTAAATAAACCAACGAGAGAATTCCTAACAGAGGAACTAAAGGAAATTAACTACTTTGCACGGACATTTGCCAATAAACCAACAGATTTTAAAATCACCTAATTGATGAAAATGATACTCTTGTGATGCTGTGACTTTTTTCCTGCTATGAATATTTTTGTCTCTGACTTTCTGTGTATGTCTGAGAGCGGGTTGCTGGATCAAGGGCACGGAGAACAGTCACTTTTCTTTCATAATCGCAAGGTGAAACAAATTGGTCAGAACACTTTATAGACCATCCATTTGCCAGCTTTGCCACATCCCCACTAACATTATTTCAATTTTTTTTTTTTTTTTTTTTTTTTTTTTTTTTTTTGGTGTTACTGTGTATCCTACAGAATATTCAGGTAGCATCTAAGTAGGCACTGGAAATTGGGAGAGAAAGTTTAGGGCCTGAGGTGTTAGTTTTGATTCATCTGCATAAAGATGAAAATTGGGTTTATAGAAACTAATGAGATCACCAAATTAGCTAGGCTAGAGCAAAAAGGAGAAGAACAGAGTCTTAGAGGGATGCCTTTGCAGGGTGTTTGGTTGTATGTAGTGTTCCTACAGGGGAGACTTGAAAAGGTGCAATCAAAGAGGTGGAAGGAGAACCAGAATCAAGGTTTTCTAAAGCCACTGAAGAAGAGAGTATCTAGGAAGAATGGGGTGGTCAAAAGGGCCAAAGGCCTTGGACAGCTCATTGGGAAATAAAGCTGGAGAGATGTGCTAGGGCCACATGGTTGAGATTCATCTCGTGTATCATTTTTACCCTTTTCTTCCTTGAACTATGTATTTCTATAGGTATTTGAGTGGTAGAGATATTGAAGAACCTCAGGTATTGGAAAGAGCCTTAGAAGTTGTTTCTTTTCATTCATATGTGAGTAAGAAATCGCTACACTCTCCTGAATCCTCCTTAGAACATTACCACAGAAAGTCCATTTGAGTTTCTGCTGCTAGACTTCCAATAAAGCATTCTTCAAAAAATAGAAAAAAAGGAACAGCTAGATGGCGCAGTAGATAGAGTACCAGCCGTGAAGTCAGGAGGACCTGAGTTCAAATGAGACACAACACTTCCTGGCTGTGTGCTTCTGGGCAAGTCACTAAACCCCAATTGCCTCAGGGGAAAAAAATAAAATCTATGATTTTATTTTCATATCACCTTATGTTGGAATAAACTCCCATCCTGTCTTGCCTTGGTGCCCAAGAAGTACTCATTGTCACAAAGAAGAAAGAAGAAGGGAGGGATAAACCCAGGTCAGCAATACTTAGCAAAGTCCGGTCGTATATTATCCACTTCTTATTTTAAAAATGCCTTTGCTCTTTTTTTTTTAGAGGAAGACAGATTCGACAGAATTATCTGACCCAAAGTGATGGAGATTGTCATGTTGCTTTTGGTCCCTTATCAGAACTTCTAGTGACTGTGCAATGGGTGATTTGAGAGAGCTTTTGAAGGCACATTCTCTAGGTTATTTGGATGTATTATAAAATGTCATGCATCTGTGTTCTCCTTTTAATAACGAGAATTGAATAGTTTGCAAGAAGGATTTAAGGTCCATAAATATTTAACAGCTTTTTTGGATGCAGAAATTGTCCAAGAAATCCTTCAGAATATAATATATACAGCATATGTCAATTAGTAAGAAGGATGATACAAGCTGGGCGTTGGAGTCCGGCAAGACTTATCTTAAGCAATCTTTTTCTGTCATGCATCTTGCCATAACCCTTAGATTGCCAGCTTCCCTAAGGTGTCCTTGCTGAGAAAATGTGCTATTTATTATTTTGCTGTTCTAAGTGCAAGCGTGTCCTAAATAGAAATAAAAAATCAATTTAATTACTTAGGAAATTTTTCCTTAAGGGTGAATGAATTACCAGGAAAAATGAATTGTTTGTCAAAGATAACTTTGTTTCAGAGTTGTAGATGAGGACAAATTAATTTCTTTATGAAGATTAGGAGCTGATTTGTATTTGAGGGTAGTAAGAGACTTCACTGAAAGGTCCATTAACCATATTTGGACAGATAGTGGGCCATGGGAACTGAAGTGGGCCATGAGTCATGAGGACAGCAGGAGAAAAGATTGAGTATAGGTCAGAACCCTGACTTTAGGTGTTAGTCCGAGGACTCTGAAGGAAGAGAAAATTCATTGCAATGAACGGAGTGATGAGGAGAGAAATATGCTCTGGAGTGAGGTGACTATTTGACCTGGACCTTGGTCCCACTTCCCTTGAGATCTCCATTGTTGGGATTGATGAGTCCCTTCTTTCTGAGATGGAGGAATTGAGAGAACATGGTGAAACCCCAGGCTAGGAGGCAACAGGAATTGATTTGTTTCTTTCTCTTGACATAGGTTTTAGGTCACCTTAAGAGGATCTAGAGGACAAAAGTAAAAAAAAAAAAAAAAAAAAAAAAAAAAAAAAAAAAAAAAATCAGAATCAGAACAGAGACTTCAAATGTATAGATTATCATGTGTGGGAAAGGCAGAATAATGAGTGTGGCATTTGTTTGCTGAAGCCAGAAAGAGTATTAATGGAAAAATAGAGAAGAAATGAATTCTTTTTATGCTCAGCAACTGCATTAGGTCCATTTTATTTTTCAGGAAGCAATTATTTGATACTGATTGAATGCATTTAAAAATCTTTGAACCTTTAAATATGTTGTTATTGTCAATTAAAGTCTTTTCACTTCTTGGTTTTAAATTTGCTGGAGATTGGCTGCCTGCTTTGTTTCAAAAAGATATTTGCAGAATGAAGAAACTGTCTTTCTTGTTCCTGCTTTTATTTTTGAAAGAAAAGACTATATTCAGGGAAAGGTGAATAGGAGAATTTGATTTGTTTTCTAGTTAACAAAATCTGCAAGTGAGTTTTCTCTTTTCTTTTGAGATAGAGAGAAAAAATTCCACATGATGGATCGTTTTAATTTCTCTTGGATCGGACCTGTGGGAAAAGAGATAATAGAATTTGAAATTGAGAAACTTAACCTTTTCACTTTGTCAATTAACATATATTAAAGAATTAATACATTTCTTGTTCTGTGTATACCTTGAATGAGAGAGAATTATTGAATTTTCATCAAGTGCATTTCCAGTACTTTTGAAAAGCATGTGAATCAGTTGGCCAACAAGGGTTTATAAAGCACCTACTATGTACTGGGTACTGGGGATATAAATATAAAGTTCAGAACTGAGGAGCTGACATTTTAATGGGGGGACACATACAAAGTATATATAATTTTACATGTGTATATACACGCATATATATGTGCTTATTATATAATATATATTAAATATATGTAAACATGTTCAGCATTAGTATCAAACGACTATACAAAGATACACAAAATAATTAAGTACAAGTTATTTTGGGGGGAAGCACAATAGCAGCTGTAGAGGCTTTATCATGTAAGAGGGAAGTTTTTGAGCTGCTTCTTTCTTCCCCCCACTTAATATAAGTATTTTATTTTCTTCCAAGTTCATGTAAAGATAGTTTTCAGTATTTACTTCTATAAGATTTTGAGTTCCAATTTTTTTTCTTCCTCCCTTCCTTTTCTCCCCACAAGCAATCTGATATAGGTTAGACATGTACAATCATTTAAGACATATTTCCACATTTGTCATGTTGTGAAAGAAGAATCAGAACAAAAGGGAAAAACCATGAGAGGGGAAAAGAAAAACAAAAAAGTGATCATAGTATGTTTTTATCTGCATACAGACTTCTTAGTTCTTTTTCTAGATGTGAGTCTAGAGAATCTAGATTCTCTAGATTTTTCTATCATGAGTCTTTTGGAATTGTCTTGGATACCTGCATTGCTTTGAAGAGCAAAGTCTATCAGAGTTGACCATCGCACAGTAGAGTGTTTTCCTGGTCTTGTTTACTTCATTTAATAACTGTTTACATCAATCTTTCAAGGTTTTTCTGAAATCCATCTGCTCACAGTCATATTACGTCACAATCATATACCACAACTTGTCAGCCATTCCCCAATTGATGGACATCCCCTCAATTTCTCATTCTTTGCTGCCACAAAAAGAGCTGCTATCAATATTTCTGTACATGTGGGTCCTTTTTCTTTTTCTTTATTATGACCTCTTTGTGATACAGACCTAGCAGTGGTATTGCTGGATCAAAGGGTATGCATGTTTTTATCGGCATGGTTCTTTTGGGTACAGTTCCAGAAGTGAAGGGACTGGAACTAAGGTGTGTGGTGTGTGAGGAGAAGGGATCAGATGAGAGAGATGTTGTGCGGATACAGATGGGTAGAGTTGGCAACTGATTGTGATTTAAGGGTGAGGGAAGAGTCAAGGAAAATATTACAGTTTTGAACTGGAGACACTGAGAAAATGGAGCCTTTAAAAAGGGAGGGAAGGTTTATGGGGAAAATGAATGAATCCAGTTATATTGAATTTAAAATGTCTTTGGTATATCCAATTTGAAATACTCAGCAGGCATTTGGTGATCTGGCTTTGAGGCTAAGCAGAGAAATTAAGGTTGGCTCTATGGTGTAGGAGTTATCCACATTTAGAGTATCCTTATTCCCCTTTGTTTTCTAATTGGAGAGCTAGAGAGTAAAGAATTCCTGTCAAAGCTTCCATTTAAAGAAGACTTCCAGGCCAGCCATTTCTCCATTTCCTACTATTTGCATTTCTTTGGACTGAACTCTTGTTGATATCAAGGGGTTTTGAGATGAAAAGAATGGGAGGAGAAAATCCTTATCAAATGGCCTCAATTTTTTTTTTTTTTTTTCTGCTGAAGTAAGAGCTAGTGTTTCAGTTCAGAAAGAGGTAGGGAGAAGGAAGAGATGGGGCTGGTTTAAAGAGAGAGGAGAAAGTATAGGATGGCTTCCATGGGGAGTGAAATAGGAAAGCATTTAGTGAGAACCATAAAAGGGACTGCTTTGTTGCAGTGAGTTTGGTTAAGATGAATTTGGAATGTTGCCCATCAACATGATTGTGAGCCTTCCTTTAGCAACATTCAGTGGCTTAAAAGTACAAACTGAGGAAGAAAATAGGGGCTATTCCATGGCCGAGTTTGGGTGGGAGTAATTCAGGGCTGAGATTTGGCAAAAGAACAGAGATGGGATGAGGGAAGGGGGTGAGGGATTTGAATGAAGTGTTGTGGGCTGGCATGGTTCACTCCTTGGATTAAGGCTAGAGAGAAATGAAAGTGAAGACAGGGCAGAGGAGAATGAATGAAGACATGCCCCAGCGTCTTCGTAAGCATACGAGAGATAAAACAAAAGTGATCCTTGCCTTTACAGAGCTTCCATTCTACTTGCAGCAAATAGCCAGAAATCAAATAAATATGAGGTTGATTTCAGGAGAAAAAAGGCTAACATCTAGTGATGGGGATGGGGTGCAAGCAAGGTCTCCTGTAGGAGGAATATCCTGAGTGATTTTTGAAGGCACTGAAGGATTCATTGCTGTGAGGAAGGAGGACATTAGAGGTGTCCTGAACATCTGAGGGGAGTGTGCTCACTTCAAGGAAGAGTTTTGGGGTCAGTTTTGTTGGTGCATCTAATGGGACAGGAAGAGTCTGGAGAGGTGGGGAGCAGAGTAGCAGTCATTTCCTTTGAGGTTGGTAATCTTTCTCCAAGCCTTTGCTTGGGGGCCGACTCCCTGCCAAGAATACCTTCCCTCTTCACTTTGGCCTTTCAGAATTCTCCATTTCCTTCAAAATTAAGTCTTTTGCCTCCTACTTCCCTTCTTGCCTCTTTCTCAGATGACCGTATCTGTTTTTTTGGGTGCATATATGTGGTGTTCTTGAAAAGAATATCTGTCAGCTTCTAGAGATAAGGTTTGTTTCATGCCCATCCTTGTGTCCTCATCACCCAGCTCAGAGCCTGGCATACAGGAGGCACTTAATAAATGCTCTTGGATTGATTGAAATGTCTAAGGGAGACATGAGCCACATGGAGGCATGGATTGCAAGTTGAGGGGGAAGCCTTGGATCCTTTTAGCTGGTGTTCCTGGCTATTTATTCACCTATTGGTCAGTACCCTGGTCAGCTCCTGAAACCTTTCTTGGTCCTGTGGGTGTGCTCAACCTCTTGGTTGGTATCCTGGTTAACTCCTGAGGCCTTTCTTCCTCCTGTGATGGTTCCTGACTATGTGCTTATCTCTCAGTCAGTACCCTGGTCAGCTCCTGAGACCTTTCTTGGTCATGTGATGGTTTCTGGCTGTGTGCTCACCTCTCAGTACCTTGCTTTTTATATGTGTGCTGTACTCATCTATGTGTCAGTACCCTGCTCAGCTTCTGAGTCCTTTCTTGGATTGGTATTGTTCCTACGTACTTACCTATTTGTCAGTACCTTGGTCAGCTCCTGAGACCTTTCTTGGTCCTTGGTGGTTCCTGGCTGTGTGCTCGCTCACCTCTTGAGACCTTCCCTCATCCTGTGATGATTCCTGACTATGTGCTTATCTCTGTCAGTACCCTGGTCAGCTCCTGAGACCTTCCCTCATCCTGTGATGATTCCTGACTATGTGCTTATCTCTGTCAGTACCCTGGTCAGCTCCTGAGACCTTCCCTCATCCTGTGATGATTCCTGACTATGTGCTTATCTCTGTCAGTACCCTGGTCAGCCTGAGACCTTTCTTAGTCCAGTGGTAGGGTGATTCCTAGCTGTGTGCTCACCTCTTGGTCAGTACCCTGGTCAGCTTCGGAGACCTTTTTGGTCCTGTGATAGTTCCTGGTTGTGTACTTACCTCTCAGTACCCTAAGAGTACCTGTCAATATGCAAGAGTTCTTGCGACTCTTCTTGGCCTTGTGCTGGTACTTTGGCTCAAAAAGGTGAAATGAAAGTCACACGCCTAAAAGAGCAGATTTCTCTTTGTCCTTTGTATGTGACTTTTGAAAATGTACCTCCCTTTTTGGAGGTGAGTGAATCTAGAACTTGTAGCCAGAGGGCCTTGACCTGGAGCAGCTCTTTCCCTGTGGTGCAGTTTTAGATTTATTATTCTCATGGTTGTGCTTCTCAGGGAAACCAGATACTTAATTTCTTCCTCCACCTGTAGTTTTCTCGAGTGAATTCCTCAGTGCTTGTAATACCATACATCCTGCTGATTTTTTTCTAGGGTAAAGGAAATCCTCAGGGTTACCTTTTCATTGAAGTGTCAAGTCAGTTTACCTTTAAGAACACATTTAAGCTTCTGTGGACCTGGGTTAGCCCTGCTTTGTTGTTAAGTGTAGGGTTCTCCCTCACAATAGCAGCACTTCCTCCTTGGGGAGGGGGATATAGGGGATAAAGTACATTTCAAGCTATAAAACCCTGCAGAAGACTATGGGGAAGCCTCCTGAGGCCCAGCCAGGCTGAGGATAGAAAGCTTCCCCTGGAAGAAACTGAGTTGTGGCCTGTACTTCCTGGTGAAGGGGTTTTAATTAGTGTTCCTGAAGAGAACAGCTACGCTTGGGGAATCATAGAAAGCCCTGACCACTTTTCTTAGTTTCTAGGATTATGTAACAAACTCTCCTCCTTTGAGGGTCACTTGTTTGAACTTCATGAAAAGAAAGTCAGCGTTGTTGGAAAACTTCAAACCAGGCTTCTGATTTTTTTTTTTTAAGCAAGGAAAGGGTTATCTTTGCCACTTTTTATTGAAGCACAGAAATGCTATTTATAACTTGTGTCAGGAGCAATTAAACCTGATTGATGATTAAGAAAGTTTAATAGTTGAATAATAAGATGCATTTCTTGACAGCTATTTTTTTTCTCATTTTGGAAGCATATTTTATGAGTCTAATAACAGTATTAAGGATTGCTTGTATAATATGTTGGGATAGAATTATGTGATGTTAATATACTATGCAGTCTAGTGTTACAGAGTGTGTGACTTATAAAAATGAAAATACCAATTATGATTTCTCAATTCACCTATTTAAGTGGTTTGTTAATTTTGACTCATCCAAAGGAGGTTAATTAGTACATATTGATGTATTTGATTAGAAGCAATTAATGTGTGGTTGACTAGGAAAGGTCAAGGAAAAAAAAAAAAACCTTTTTGCTAACGATTTAAGACATGGGATTCTCATTGGAGGTGTCTGTTATGTTTACGGTGAATTGTTTTCTCATTGACTGAAAATCCAACTTTCCTTTGATCGACGACTTCTGTTGAGAACATGTGTCTTTGGAGCCAGTGCAGCCAAGTGAGGGGATGCTCTTTGGCACAAATGTGGTCACCAGAGAGGACCTGTGGCCAGGGGGCCTGTAAGTGAAGATGTGGAAAGGTGGATCAGGGAACTGTGGCCCGATGGATCACAACATCCTAGCCTGAGAGCTAAAAGAGCTCTTGAGATGTCACATCATTCAGCCTCCTGATTTTATAGATCAAGAATCTGAGGTCCAGAGAGGGAGAGTGCTCTCCTATAGCACAATTCAAGTGTAGGTCCTTTGATCCCAAGTCTAGTGTTGGGGTAACAGATGATAACATCTAAACCTCTTATTATCCAATGCGAATTTAGGCTGGAGAAGAAAATCAGGATGGTGTCACGACCAGAGTTTGGTGGCTTGTATTATATGCTGGCTCTGTGACATCCTGGCCACCATGGGCCATTGTCCAGTGTGAAAGACAGGGACCTATTTAGGGCCTCTCATCTTCGGCCCCTTTGGGCCACGTCCACCTGGAAACCTCGCTGCCTCTCGTCTAGAGCCTTTCTTACGGTCACTCTGCCTTACCAGGAGGTGACCAGGACATGCTAATGACCCTCTTTCTGGGCACATGGTTAGCTTCTCTCTCCTGCAGTTGTTTGCGTGGCATTTTGAGTGCCACTTTTCCTGCTGGGAACCTGTTGGGAGATTGAATGGGGAGACGAGGTCCTTCCCCTTTATGAGCCTCTATTTTGTCAGCTAGGAAATTCAAGAGTTGGCCATAAGAAGATGGAAGGTCTCTTCCCTCCTCCCATTATGGGAGTCATTTTTATAGGTCAGAAAGTTGAGTCCAGATATGTTCTAGGTGATACAGGTGGTAAGGAGTGAAGCTGGGATTCACAGCAAGTGTTCTTTCTGCCAGGCCTCAGTTTCCCCATTTCCAAAACGAAGATACACAGCCACATCAGCTCCAAGGCAGGTGCTTCTGGGTCTAGCATGGGGTGAATGGTTTGTTTCCAGTCCAGCTCTTGGTCTCTGTCTCCTTTAGTTTTAGAGTGTAGCCTGTACACTCATGATTCAGTGCATTGCCCTAAGTTTTCCAGGGGAAGGTCACAGCGCTCATACTGGAGGTGAGGATCTTAGCTTAGTGTGACCCAGCCCAGGGATGGATGGAGATGTGGATCTCCCTGCTCTCGAGAGTTGGTCGTGTCAGTGGCTGCTGAGGCTTCCCGTATTTACATCCATCAATGCAGCCATGAACGTGAAGCCATTTTCCTTTTTTCTGTGCTTTGCATTTTCAGGTTGATGCTCCCTATGCATGTATCCGTGCTTATCATGTGGCCCTCCATCTATCTGTGCATCCACATCCCACCTTGGGAAGTCCAGGAGAGGGGCTGGTTGTGTTGCTCACCAAAAAGCTATGACATGGAAAGATTATTATGTCGTTGATACACTGGGGAGGAGGGCGGCAGAGGTCATTTATTTAGTCCAGCTTTTGGCCCGGTGAATGAATTTATCTCTCTCTCTTGACAAGGGCTCATTTAGCCTCTGTCTGGAGACCTTTGCCTGCTCCGACTTTTGCCGCAGCATCTCAGTGAACTCTCGGGGTTTCCTGCTTCTCCGAGCACTGACCCAAATCCAGAACACAGGGGATGTTTTCACTTTTCATCTGCAAAGCAAAAAATGAGGTCACTTGGGGCTACAGAGTTTGCCCCGTTGTCCACTGTGATACATGAAACTGTGGCCACAGCCTGTTGTCGTGTCAGGGAGCCCGAGAGCGCTTTCCTAGTGAACGAGGCCCCCGCCCTAGTGTGTGGGGCAGTGAGCTCTCCCCCACCCAGGAGAGACAGGTTAGGCTGCCCCAGTTGGCCAAGGTGGCTGGCCTGTTCCCAAGGCTCTCCATGAGGTACTGCCCCACCTCCTCCTTCCTTCTAATGATTTCTCTTTGGCTTTGTCCCATCCAGTTGTGAGCTGGACTTAGCCTGTAATTGCACTGTTTATAAACATACGTTTAAGCATCTTACTCAGTCCTGGTCGTAAGACTTGCGAGCCTACTGAGGCATCCCTTCAGTCCGTGTGCCGCTGCCCAGGCAGACGGCTAGGGTGGGTCCCCATGTATCCCGGGCTAAGAGGGGCTGAGTGGGACCAGGATTTGGGGATATATATCCTGGGTCAGGATATATGTGTGTGGAGGGGGAAGAGGCAGTACTGGGAAGTTCTAAGATTTGGGGGTGGGATACTGATTGGGCAAGGATTTGGGGAGCGATGGTATTGGGTAGGGCTACCAACTGTCGTCCTCTTCTTACTTCCACTTTGAGTTTTCTGGAGATCAGTGTGGGAGTCCTTGGGACACAAACAGTGTGTCTCTTCTTCCTCGACATCCCTCTTGTGTTCGTCTTTAGTTATGAACTAAGAGCGATTCCTAGAGCCTGGGGTTCAGACTGACAGTGATCATTCATGATAAGGTTCAGTATGATGACGGCAGTAACTGATTGCCACAGTGTGCTGTCTCCTTTGACCTTCACATCAGACTTGTGCATTGTTGGGCATATTTCATTTTCTTTCCCCACTTGTTATTGTGGGGGACTCTTGGACCTGTGACTTCTGGATATCGAGCCTAATGGACTCCCTTTGGAGAGCCCTAGTGGCTCATGGGCAGCAAGGTCCCAACATGCTTTTGAGCTCTTTCCCCGGGTCCTGGTCCTGCACTGAGCTTTCTGAGTCAGGGAGCGTGCAGAGGGAGGCCAGCTTCCTGTGTAGAGTGAGCAGCCTCGTCGCCTCTCTGTGCGTAAGCCCTGCAATACAAGATCCCACACACGGGCTTGGGAGCACCCCTCGTTCTCAGCTGGAAACCCCGTCTCTGTAGTCTTCTGGTTGTCTCTGGCAGAATAGGCACAAAGGCTTCTGTCCTTGGTTTCTTTATGAACAACTTTAAAGGAAAGTTTGTCCGTCTGAGTCTTGGGGACGAGGGTGTCCAGCCCTCCTCCCGCCACCTTACATTTGGAGCCTCCGATGCACCTTGGGATCTCAGACTTGCCTGCTCTTCTTCCCCAGTAAAAGTGAGCTTGCAGAGTGGTGAATTTTTCACGGAGCCGGCAATGTATAGCATGGCTATTCATTTAAACCAAGTGTGAAGTTTGCAACCTTTCTTTTAATTAAGTATGAAATGAGATCGGTATTGGCCGGCTCTCAGTGAGGCAGCTCCAATTACCTCAAATTTGGAGGCTCGCCTGACGGCCCACCGAAGCACAAAATGTAACTTGGGACTAGACCCGCTCTCGGTGGAAAGCCCTCGTCCACAGCTTCTTGTCCAGTGCTCCACTTGACAGGATGGGAAACCATGGTCCCGGCCTGCAGAGGGATGTGCCTGGGGCAAAAGCCTCGTGGAACCGTTTGCACATCCCCTCCTTTGTTGATGCCTCTGAAGCCAGAAGAAAATAGTCCTTCTTTGTAAATGAGAGGCTTACCTGTGAGGTCCAGTCAGTCTCTGCTGATGAAGCGTTCTAGGATTACCTGAATGTGGGCAGGAGGAAAAAAGAGAAGAAATAGGAGGGGGGCTGGGATGTTAGGGAGAAAGGAGGAATGAGCTTGGGGACACTTGGAGCAGGGGAGCATGGGGGAGAGTGAGGGGGCAGGCCTGTCTGCCTGTCTTGAATGAGACTCAGGTCTAGCATCAGGAGGCCTATTTCTGAGCAAGCCTTTAAATCCCGCGGACTCTGCTTTCCTTGTGGATGCTCCAACCAGCTCGAAAGGACGTCGCTTTTCAGTCACCAGCCCCTCGGCAGGTTTTTGTGAGCAGGCCGGCCCCCGTAGAGACTGCTCAGATTTTCACTCATACACAGATCTTTGTTCATCTTGGAGAAGAGCAGACTTTGAGGGCCCATGGTCATTGTCTTTAAGCACCGGGAAGAGGGATTAGCCTTGTTCTGTGGGCCCCAGAGGATAAGATTAAGACCGGGACTAAGTGAGACACTGTAGGGAGACGGATTTCAGTTCAGTCAAATGAAGCATTTTTCTTTAAAAACAGTCAGAGCTGGGCACGGTAGAATGACCTGTCTGGTGAAGGGGCGAGTTCCCTGCTCTTGCTGGTTTTTCTGCAGAGACTGGACAGCAGGATGGATTGAGACTTGATTCTGAAGTCAGTTGTCTCATTAAATCCGGTGAAAGCTCAGTTTGTCATCTATAAAAGAGATGGCGCAATTCATTTTCTACCTAGCTCACAGGTTTGTTGTGCAATCACATGAGGGAGTGCCTGGGAAGGTGGTGGACACAGGTGAGGGGACCAGCTCCATGTTGGGTACTGTAGGCGCCCTGGGCAGTCCCTGCTGGGCGTGTGGGTCGTGCCAAAGGCCTCTGACCTGAGAGAATTCTCTTCCATAGAATTGGTGGGTGATCTTCTCCGAAGGGCCAGAAACCCACAGCCTTCTGGTCATTGAAGCTTCCAGCAGCTTCTCACTGGCCTCTGGGCCGGTCAGATTCAAGGACTATAGCTTCAGATCTGCTCTGTGCCATGCTGGGCCCGGCGGGCATAACCGAGATTGCCACTGCCTGCACAAAGGTCTGGCCCAGAGGCCAGGATGGGCAAGTGCTGAGCAGGAGTGTCTAGAGGCCTTGAGCCAATGAGTCTGGGAGTCCCGAATTCAAATGTGGCCTCAGGCACTCACCAGTGTGATCCGGGCTGCAGAATCTCTCTCTGCCTCAGTTTGCTCACTTGTAAATTGGGGATAATATTAGCCCCCACCTCCCATGATTATTATTAGTGCCTGGCATGTGGGAGGCACAACACAGAGGGCACCGTTTGGAGATACAGAAGAGAAAGGTCATTGCTGACAGGGACAAGTAAGGCTTTTGGGGAAGAAAGAGCCGGTTAGGGGCCATTTTGGCATTGTTAGGTAATGCCTCAGTTTCCCTGGGGAATTGGAAAGGTGAGTAGGGTTTCCGGAGGCAGTGAAGGGTGGAGGAGGAAAAGGCATGGGCGCTTAACTCCCATTTCTTGGCTACTCCTGGGTTTCAGACACTTTTCCCCCAGCAGCTTCCTCTAAGAGGACTGCTGGAGCATTATCTTCAGGTGATGGAGAAGGAATGAGCTTTGAGGAGGTCCCATGACCTTCAAGTCCCACAACCGCTACTGGCTCATTCTGGGCTTTGGATGCCAGGTCCAGGGCCCCTGCCCCTCACTGCCCCATGCTGAAGGCACGGGCAGGGCTGGCAGGATGGGTATGTCTTCTGGGTGGGGGACGGCGGGTGGACGGAGGGGGATGGCAGGATGCCGGGAAAGGCCTTGTGCCTTTCTTTGGATGGACGGAGCCAACTTGGTGATCATTGGACTGAAAGTCCACCCTCACCTCTTTGTAACAGCTGCTTTGCAGATCCAGGGGGGGGGGGGGCGTGGCAAACAGAGACTCTCTCTCCCTCGGCTTTGTTTTGGGGGCTGGAGAATGAGTCTCCACGGCTTTTTTGGGGGGGGCTGGCAGTGGGGGCTGGGGGCGCTCACCTAATCAGTCAGTGAAAGAAATTTGCCGTGGTGAAATCCTGGCTCCTCCTTGTTAGCTGCCTAGGCCGGTGCCGTGGAGCAGGGGCTATTTCCGGCTCAGCCAAAGGCTGGCTCCGAGGGTCCCAGGGGACTCCTCCTGCACCTGTGCTTCCGCGCTTGCAAGTTGAGCTTGTTTAACCAGTCCAGGGGAGTAATAGACAATTTATAACCAAGCTGTTGACTGAAGTGTTTTGCTCACACTCCATTTCTCCCACCCTAAATCAGCGCGTTATCCGGTAACAAGATCATCGGGAGGATGTGAGATCTTTGCTTCCAGATAAATGGAAGCCAGTTCTTCTCCTTTGTGGATTGGAACAGGATTATTGGGCTTCTTTATAGCTGGAGTCGGTAGTTGCCGACCTTTCCCTGCTGGCTTCTGATTGATGGTCTCAGACTCTCTTCCAAGTGTCATTAAGTGTGAGGCTGCTGGGCGGCGGGCCTCAGAGTGAGGTAATTCTTCTCCGGAGCAGCACATGCCTGAGTCTCGGTCACGTGTGGCAGCCGAGTTTGTGGGTAGCGGGAGAATACCCACTCTGCCCATGCCCGCTTCCCCGCCTGGTAGGGCTCTGGGTGCGAGGAGCTGCTCCCACACAGAAGGGAGCGGGTCCCCATTTTGGGTTGAGTATGGACTCAGAGCTAAGGCCGGCGTTGACTTTCTCATCAGGACGCCGCTTCCTTGCCCGGCGCCGCCTTGTGAACATCAGCGTCGGTGCGGCAGCTGGGCGCTGACCTAGGACCCATTTTGAGGTGCTTCACTTTGTGCCCAGTGACGAGCTCCTCGCTGTTGCCTCCCAAGCCTTAGGCAGCGGGGGAAATCAGGTGGGTTTCTCACTGTCTGAGAACGGAAGCCACATTGCCCGTTGGAGGCGCGGGCAGCTTCTTCCCCAGGGCCATGCTGGGCAAGCTTTGGGTGTGAATCAGAGTTGTACGACTCGGTCGGTTGGAGCCTGCCAGCAATTGCTACCATAAAGCAAATCCTTCCCTGAAATGTTTGCTGAGCGCTTGTCTGCTCTGTAGAAGGTCTGGGGCTCCTGGCTGGAAAGGGGGGCAGCTTGTCCCGTGGGATTTGGGGGCATTTGGACTGATGAGAAGATGGGGGCCCTGAGCCACACTGGCTCAGGGCTGGGGGTGGGGCTTGCCTTTGGCTGGGGAGTGTACTTGACCTTGCCCTGCCCAGCAGCCACGGGATATGGTAAAAGGAATAAAAGATGCTCTCCTGACTGTGACCATCTCTAGCAGGTCCCCTGCCGGGTGGCAGTTTATGGGAAAGAGAAAGGGAAGGAATTGGGCTCGAGGTGCTCCTGAAGTCTCTGGGAGAACTCTCTGGGAGCAGGCTGGGGGAGCCTTGGCCCTGTGACCCGGCAGCCCCCCCCAGCATCGGTCCTGCCTCCACCCTCACTGAGCAGTGCCTGCGCTGTGGTTGGCACTAGCCAGTGGCCCAGGCTGGCAGCTGGCCCAGTGACATCTTTGTTTACAAGAAGTGGGCTGCAGACTGGCAGGCCCTCCTCGGGGGTATCTCTCCTGATGGCAGGCCACCTTTCCAGGGGCTTCCTCTTTGTCCAGACCTGGCACCTTGTGGTCTCCGTCCCCGAAAATGGCCAGAGGGATGGACAATTCATGCAGACAGAGCAGGGCGACAGGTGGCTCTGCTTGGAAGACTCTGGAAAATACAAGCAGGGTCCTTTGGGCTCCCGTCTGATAGTCTGGCTCTGCCCTTTGACCCTGTTCTTCCCTCGCCTGCTCTCTCTACATGCTGGTGGGACAGCTTGTTTATAGACACCCCGTGTCAGAGCAGGGCCGTCCTGGATCCAGTGGTAGCTGGACAGAACCAGGCCTGGTTCTGGGACCCCCAGCCCTGACTGCTTCCAGTGATGGGCCATCTCTCTAGAGAAAGAAAATGGGGATGGCTGCCAGGAGGGAAGGGCTTGGCGAGTGCTCCTTGTCATTAGCTCATTCTCCCGGCATGCAAGGGGCTATGTGGAGAGAAGGGCCATTTCACTGTTTTGTGGGGGAGAAGCGGTGCAGCCGAGCCTTGGGAACAGCGGGCCTATGGGCCTGGGACCAGGACTTGGTCCTGGATGGATAGAAGGGGGCCGGAGGAGCTTGGTGTGGCTACCTTGACGGATGTTGTGGATGGCACTGAGCTGGCAGAGGCTGCTCAGGGGGAAGAGAAGGCTTCCCTCGTCCAGACTCTCCAAGGGCTAACTTCCCAAGATCCAAGTTCTTCTGGGCTTTGTATGACCGGTTTCAAGGAGGACGCGGGCATTCTGCCAATGGTCACCTAGCCAGTCGTTGAGAAACAGGCATTTCTGTAGTGCCCGCCATGCGCCGAGGGCCTGCTAAACGCAGTGCTCTGGAGAGAGAGCTTTAAGTTTTATTATTTATTTAAAACTTAAATACAGAGTGAGAAAAGGGGGAAAAACTGTTGCCATGGACACAGCAGATGCTAAGAGAGGATTCCATGTGGAACAATTAATTTCCATTTCAAGAAAATCGATATAATAAATGGCGCACATCGTTTCCAAAGCTGGCCAGCTTTTGCTTCCTTGTTGGCTTCCGTTTGCTCTCTGCTGCGCACTTTGCACTTGGTTTTTTCTCTTTCTTTCCCACCCACCTCTCTGCTAAAGAAGGCTACGATTTAGTGTGGATGTACGGATGTAGACGTAGCTATAAACATAGACATGTATATCCATATGCTTATGTATGTATACATACACATATGTGATCATACATGTGTGCACATGCACACATGCACGTACATGAGTACACATGCATAGATATGGGTACATTTACACACATACAAGCATATGCACGCACACCTACAAGTCTGCATGTATACATATATATGAGCATACATTTACACAGGTATGAGTACGTATATATATATAAGTATATATGTGAAATACATGTTTACGTATATATGCATATGAGTTTGTATATATGCATGCATATGCATTTATGAGCTTACATATATGCATGTGTATATATGTATATATATGTGTGTACATATATAAAAGTCTAGGTATATATAAAATAAAAGTCTCTGTGTTTATATGTTTAGGTATGTGTATATACATGCAAATACGTGTGTGTGTGTTTGTGTGTGTGTATATATACATACTTTTTTTGTTTTTTGTTTTTTTTTAGGCTGGGGTTAAGTGACTTGCCCAAGGTCACACAGCTAGGAAGTGTTAAGTGTCTGAGACCAGATTTGAACTTGGGTCCTCCTGAATTCAGGGCTGGTGCTCTATCCACTGCACCACCTAGCTGTCCCGTGTGTGTGTGTACACACACACACACACACACACACACACACACACACACACACACGAGTATATACTAGTAGACTACATGGCTGTAGGGAGGCATGTGCACATATGAGTATATGTATATGTATACAAATACATATGGATATACATATACAGTACATATGTGTGAGTTTGCATATACATGAGTATGTACATTTTAATATCTGATACTTTACATCTTTTTCATTGGTTTCTTTAAGTCCCGATCTTTTGTTCTTACATAAAAACTTTGTTATGATTTTTTCCATCTCAGTAAGATATTTTTTAATAATTTAACTGGGATGGCATTTAGTAGATGGTTAGGTAATACTGTGATTGTTAAAGTTATATCAGCTTTACCCACCCAGGAATGATAAGGATCATGAGGGAGGTTCTGTTATTAACATCTCTATTTTGCTGTTGAGGAAACTGAGGCAGGCGGGGTGAAGCAGCCTGCCAGGGGTCACCCGGCCAATAAGCCCGTGTAGTGTTCAGGTCTCCCTGACCCCACTGGAGTCGTGGCCCTTTGCTCCCAAGGTGTTTTCCCCTTTCTCTGTGGGGCCTCTTAAGTTTTCTCTTCTCTGGGCTCACCGCTCCCCACCCTGAACACCTGCTGTTTCTATTTCCTTTCCTGTCAATTCTTTCGATCCAAGCTAGAAGTGAACACGAACCTGCCGTTCCTTCACCGAGCACGTATTAAGCACTGACAGCATATCAGGCCTTGGCCTGGACGTTGGGCAGACAGGGATGCAGCAGCAGCAGCCATAACCACAACCGCTGCTGCCATTGTAGTCCCTGCTCGCTACGAGTTTTTGTTCCAGGGAGTTTGTGCGCGATTCCCCATTTGTGAGCCGCCTCGTATTTGTTGTTGTTCTTTCCTTCTGATTCTGGGATGGAAATGAAGGAGATAGATGCGCTGAATAATTTTTCCCCGAAATAATTATAATTTAACTTACTTAGATGAGGATGGTAGCGGTGTTTTTCCCCAGGGCAGGGATTGTGTTTTGTTCCTTAATGCAGCTTACTGGCATCCTCCGGAGGGCCTGCACTCAGGAGACCCCTACGCGGCATTGATTGAACAAGTGATTGAAATGAATGATTTATAGTGAGTTTGCCTTTTCAGTGGGATCATGGTCTGAACGGATAGATTTTGTGGAGAAATTCCTCCTCCCTGCTTCTCTGAGAGCTGTTCTAATTGGAAACCGCGTCGCAATGAAGTCCTTAGCCTCGAGTCTTGTGATAACTTTTCTCATTAAGGAATAATGAGGAATCTCAATCCTTTAATACAGTGAATAGGAGTGAAATAAAGTGGCTTCATCTCTGCGAAGGACGAGCTGTTCCAAGGGTTACTGCGTATCAAAGCCATCCGTGTGGACTTCATTACAGCCTTTGCTGCCGAGAAGTCTGGACAGTCCTCCTTCTGATGTGGTGAGAAAGATCACAGGGTGCTTGCTGTTGGCCCAAAGTCTACACCAGACTATTTGGGCCCCGACAGGACAGAAGTGGACTGATTTTTTTTAAGCAGATTTAAAATTAAGCAAAGAACTTGTAAGTCCAAATGGCAGGATGACCAAGGTTTAGGAAATCTCAGAGTCTTAGGATGGCGAAGCTCTAAGGTCAGAGGTCTGACCTTACTTTCTACTTTCAGTCTCCCTGCGGTCTCTGCTTGGAAACAGGGTCCCCCGAGGCAGGCCGCGTTCGTTGTTGCAAGGTTCTCTATCCCTGAAGCGACCACGACTGACATGTTCTCCTTAGACTACCCAGGTGACAGACAGTAGGGATGGATGCTAAGTCACGGCCTGGACCGTTGGACGGAGAAGTAAAGTCAGTAAGTGGCATGGGTCTGACCATGTGCTTCCTCATTGTGGACACAGCCAGGCCCCGGAGGGTGCACAAACACCAGGCCTTGGAGGGTGCACAAACACCAGGCCCTGGAGGGTGCACAAACACCAGGCCCTGGAGGGTGCACAAACACCAGGCCTTGGAGGGTGCACAAACACCAGGCCCTGGAGGGTGCACAAGGATCAGGCCCTGGAGGGTGCACAAACACCAGGCCCTTTTTCTTGAAAGGGGTCACCAGTCACCCCCAGCTCTGGTGATGTGGGAATTTGGACCGTTATTTGTAGGTTATTATCTTGAGATTTTCTGTACTTTGTGGCAGGCTCACAATTTTGTCCACTGAGGTTACTAACAGGCCTTTGTTGGGGATCCGTGCACAGCTACTGGACTTGTCTCAGTGGGCAGGAAGGGGGCCAGACTGAGGGCTCTGCTGAATTGAATGGTGATTGTGAAGCTCCATCTGTGTGTAAGGAGGGTCCTGTGAGAGTCACATCTCTCTAATTGACTGGAGGTCAGAGGTCCCAGCTTCAGCTGAGTGCATGGTGTTCTTCAGCCAGTTGCCTGCACCCTGGGCCCCTGGACCAGAACAAGTTCCATATGAGGCCCTGGCTCTGAGAACTCTCCGTCTGGCCAGGGATTGTGCCAGAAACATCATATCCTATTCAGCCATAAGCTATGAGGGCCTCTGAGACATACAGAATGCTATTTTTGGTTCCAGGGGAGAGTAAGTTTAAAGGAGCCTTTCCACTCAGATTTTTCCCTTCTCTCATCTGTTCCTCCTCTCTGTGCTTGGCCCCACTCCCCTCTCTGTGCTTTTATGAAGTTCCTGGAGTGCGTCAGGTGCTGGGGATCATGTTCTATGGGACGATAGAGAATGGAGAGGGGAGGTGGACTAGGAGGTGGGAACCTGGGAACATGCCTGGAGGATGGTGGGGCACTTGAAGGAAATGGGGAAGTCGGGAGAAGGAGGCGGCTTCTGTACTGGCCCCGAATCATGAGGCAGGGTTGAACTCCCCTAATATGTTGAGGTTCCAGGTCAGTGTCTCAAAAAGAATTTGTAGGCTTAGACCATCTCCAAATCCAGAAGTAAAGATTTTATCGTTATGCTATTGAGGGGTGGGCTATCGTCCAAAAGGAAGTTAACATGGGGAAAAAGCAGGCTAAGTTCTCTAGCAGAAGCTAGAGTTAACAAAGGGGAAGACAATGCCATAAAGATGCCTCCCTCCCTCCCTCCTTTCCTTCCTTTCTTTCTTCCTTCCTTTTTTCAATAATAGATTTTTATTTTCAGAATGTTAGCAAAGATAGTTTTCAACATTCACCCTTGCAAAAACTCACATTTCAGATGTTTTTCTCCTTCTCTTCCCTACCTCTCCCCTGCCGTAGTGAGTAATCCAATATGTGTTAAACATGTGCAGTTCTTTTAAACGTATCTCCACATTTATCGGGCTGCACAAGAAAAATCGGATCAAAAAGGGAAGAAAGGGACAAAGATGCACTGGCTCCGGCAGACAGGTTTTATAACCTACCAGAAGGGCAGTGTCCAGTGCGAGCAGCTCCACTGTCCTTAGATAATCTCCAGGTCAGAGCAGAGACCCTTCTCTCCTCCAGAGCCGCCTCCAGTCTGGTCCAGACAAGACTCTCTCCCTCTCTCTAGAGTGCCGCTCTCTTTTATCCTCCCAGAGAATGGGCGTGAAATAACACAAGGGCTTCTGGGGAAAATTACTTCAACCAATGAACTTGCTCCTCCTAAGTATGCAAGCTCCTCTCCAGGAAGTCACAGAAGTAAAACTCCCAGTAAAGGCTGGAACTAGAGAATTGTTAGCACTTAGCACTTAGTAAGAACCTAATATCTCATTATCTCATTAGCACTTAGTAAGAACCTAACATCAAAGAAAAAAATGCCAGCAAAGAACAACAAAAAAAAGGAGAAAACGCTGTGTTGTGGTCCACACTCAGTTCCCACAGTTCTCTCTGGGGCTTTCTTCATCGCTGAACAATTGGAACTGGCCTGAATCACTTCACTGTTGTATAGAGCCATGTCCCTCATGATTGATCAGCGTATAATCTTCTTGTTGCCGTGTACAATGATCTGGTCCTGCCCACTTCCCTCAGCATCAGTTCTCTCAGCAGTGAGTCTCTCCAGGCCTCTCTGAATTCATCCTGCTGGTCATTTCTTACAGAACGATAATCTTCCATAACCTTCATATTCCACAATTTACCCAACCATTCTCCAACTGATGGGCATCCACTCAGTTTCCAGTTTCTAGCCACTACAAAGAGGGCTGCCACAGACATTCTTGCACATGGGGGGATCAGGTAACTTTGATGGTGTTTCTGGCCCTAAGCCAGTGAGAGTGTGCTGAGTGAGCATGGTGCCATATTTGCTCTAGGAATACTGATGAGCTAGCGGGCCATCTTGTGGTGGCAGGAGAAACTGCAGTTTAGCTCAGCCTAGGCTTTTCCAACCTCCCCCCTCTGTTGGTTATGTCCCATTTATTCTCTCTTTCCCTCTTCCCCTTTCTCTCTCTCTCTCTCTCTCTCTCTCTCTCTCTCTCTCTCTCTCTCTCTCTCTCTCTCTCTCTCTCTCTCTCTCTCTCTCTCTCTCTCTCTCTCTCTCTCTCTCTCTCTGTCTCTTCTCTTTCTGTCTCTGTCTCTTTGTCTGTTTCTCTCTCTCTCTCTCTCTCTCTCTCTCTCTCTCTCTCTCTCTCTCTCTCTCTCTCTCTGTCTCTCTCTGTCTCTCTCTCCTTCTCTCTGTCTCTTCTCTTTCTGTCTCTGTCTCTTTGTCTGTTTCTCTCTCTCTCTCTCTCTCTCTCTCTCTCTCTCTCTCTCTCTCTCTCTCTCTCTCTCTCTCTCTCTCTCTCTCTCTCCCCCCTACTTTCTCCCTCCCCCAACCTCTCCGTCTGTCTCTGTATTTAGTCATGTGATAAGCTGATTAAGTGCCCCCTATGTTCCAGGCCCCCTGGCCTCAGCAGAACTTACTTTTCATAGCTAAGTGTGTCCAGGCGGACAGCCCCCGGGCTTTCAGGGTGATTTTTCCTGAGTTCTGCTTTCAGTCACTTTGTTCTCCTTTTTTCTATGGGCTCTGTTTGTAGACTAGTTCAGCCATTTGTTTAACGCTCATCCTCCAAAGTACCCCAGTGAGTGAGTGGATGAACAGGGGCCTCCTGCAGGGCAGTTGGGTCCAGGCTGCTGCTGTGTAATCCTTTCCCTCAGAGGCCTTCTTTACTCAGCGGTGGCTGGGCTGGGCAAGCACTTCGTGTCTTATTGATGACTCCTGGACAGAGGGGTTTCATTTGTGCATTGAGACGAGCATCAGGGTCCTCCTCCAGGAGGAAAGGTCCTTAAACTGCCAGGCTGAGGGGTTTGTGCGGGATATTTGAGTAGGAGAGAGCCTTTGGCAGCTACTTGAAGTTAGAAAGAAGAGAAACAGTTCCGGGATTGGCTAAAAGGCTCATGGAGAGCGGATAGAATTCTCAAGTCTTGGACGGTGCTTGAATGGAAGATCCATAGAGGGAATAGGCCTGCTGCTGCTGCAGGACATTGGAATGAAAACGGTGGGGTTGGGGAGAGCGAAACGGCACCTTTGTCACTTCAGATCTTGGTGGGGCCTTCACTGGGGATGTTTTCATTGTTTTTACCTCCTGATCAATAGACCACAAAAGGACTTCTTAAACTTTTTTTACTTGTAACCCTTTTCCCCTGAGAAATTTTTATAACCTCGGGTATATAGGTGTATAAAATAGACATATAAATCAAACATTTACTGATAATAAATCATAAAGAAATTTATTTTAAAACGATTCCTTGGCGTACATAAGATTTTTCCATTTTGTTAAAGGCAAAAGCAAATTTTCCTACTGAGATGGATGTGCTTGTTTATTTTTCTTGGCGAAATCTTTGCTACTATAGGAAACGGAGCTTTCAGAAACCTTTTACCATTGCCAAGTTTTTCGGGACCCCCACTTTCAGTGTTACTGGGCCCCCTATGGGATTGCAACCCACACTTTAAGAAGCTTTAGCCTAAAGTTTGGTTCGCAGGAGGATTTATGCCAAAGTGTGCAGAGCCCTGGTCTAGCTCCTAGTATGGACAGGAACATTCACCCCCTTTGTGCTTCCTGGCTAATGGTCATCCAGGCTTTATTGGGCAAATGAAGTATCTGGACAGTGGAGATGAAACTTGGCCAAACTCTCCAAAGCTTCTCCAGAGCTCCTGGGATGATCAGATTCTCTCCGCCTCCTTCTGGCATTCCTTTTCCTCAAGATTATCATTAAATTTTTTTTTTTTTTGAGGTTGGGGTTAAGTGACTTGCCCAAGGTCACACAGCTAGGAAGTGTTAAGTGTCCGAGGCCAGATTTGAACTCGGGTCCTCCTGAATTCAAGGCTGGTGCTCTGTCCACTGCGCCACCTAGCTGCCCCAAGATTATCATTGATTTTCCTCCTTTTCAAAAAGTTTCATCAATGGTTTTGTTTTTACAATTATCGGCCTTGTAGATTGTTTTGGGCCTCCTGCTTGATTTGTGAAAAAATAACTGTCACGTACATAGAATAATCTTATCTGAAAGCATCTGCAGCATTTGTCTTTGGTAATTTCCCTCCTCTTACCTGTAACTAAAAAAAAAAAAAAAAGAAAAATAAGAAAATCTCTTTTTTTTTTCTGGCTCCCAGCTCCTATTCTCCTGAGGGAAAAGACAAACAAATATGCACAGATGAGTCTAGTTAAGTGACCCTTGTGCCCTGGATGACTGTCTGTAAAAGCACGTGGGTCTCGTTCTGCACCCTAAGTCCATCCACCATCTCTGTGGCGGAATCGTGAGTGGTCAGGGCAGTGCCAGGCTCATACATGATCTGTCTTGGCGGAGCTGCTTCTGTTATAGAAATTGTCCTAGTGGTTCTGCTCATTCTCCCTTTCTTTACAAAAGTCTCCATAATCGTTTATTTGAAAAATACTGATGTCATCATGAAAGTTACTCTTCTTGTAATTTCTTCTCGGCTCACTTCCTTGGGCATCAGCTCTTTGAAATCATCTGTTTCCTTTTCTTACAGCAGAGGAGACACCCTAACTTATTTAACCATTCCTCAGTTGAGGGGCATCTCCTTGATTTCCTAGAGGAACAGCCATAAATGTTTCTTCTTTCTTTGATCTCTTTTGATTTTAAGTTTATCAGTGATTTCCTGGGACAGAGGGCATGAACTTCTTAGCAACCTTCCATTTAGATTCAAAATTTCCTTCCAGAATGATCATACCCATCTCTAGGCCCACCAATAATGCATCCATGTGCCTTTTTCCTACAGTCCCTCCAACAGTGATCATCTTGCCACTGAGCTGCGTTTGAGATGGGATCTCAGACATACTTTAATTTGCATTTCTCTAATTAATAGTGATTTGCAGGGTTTTTTCATTCCTGGGTTGCTTCCCTTGAGACTTGCCTTTTCATAGCCTGAGACTATTTATTAATTGGGAAGTGACTCTTTTTCTTATAAAATTGAATGATTTTCTTATTTGTATTGGAAATGAGACTTTTATCAGGGAATTTTGCTGCACTTATTCTCCCTCCTTTTCTCTTTTAATCATTTTTGTTTGATTTGTTTGTGCAAAACCCATTTAAGTTTTATGTAGTCGGAATTATGCATTTCCTTTTCTCCTGTTCTCTCCCTTCTTGTCTGGTTATGAACTGTCCTCCTGCCCATAGATCTGATAGGACTTCCCCCATCTTTCTCTTATTATTAATGATGGCTATGTGCTCCTTTGGAGCTTATCTTGGTGTGAAGAGGGGAGAAGTTCAGCTACGTCTGCTTCCTTCCTTTTTGCACCAATTTTCCCAGCTGTTTTTTTCAAGTCCTGAGTGCTTATCTCAGCAGCTGGAGCCTGCGTTTGATTGCCAGGGTATTAGAGAGATTTGAATAATGACTACTTTGTGGTATAGTTTGGACCTGGTACTTCAAAGCCCTCTTTCTTCCTGTTTCTTTTCATGTTGGTCATTTTCTGGATTCTTTTTTCCTCCCTGTTGTTCACTTGTTTTCAACAATGTCTGACTCATCATGAGCTACTTTGGGATTTTTTTTGACAAAGATATTGGAGTAGTTTGTTGTTCCCTTCTGCAGCTCATTTCACAAATGAGGAAACTGAGGGCCGCAGGGCAGGAGCACCCCGCTTTGTGTCTGAGGCTACATTGGAACTGTGGAAGATGAGTCTTGCTGACTATGGTGCCATAGTTGCCCAAGCCCTGGGAAGTAGTTGCTCCTATTAGCCCCATTTAGCAAATGAAGACATCGGGGCACTCAGAGGTTCAGGATTTGCCCATTGCAAGTAATGAATGCGCAGAGCCTCCTGCCTTGGATTAACGTTTATCCTGTGTGCATTATGTTACAGGTGAGTCCGGGCCCACCCGCCTCAGCCTGTCTGGTCCTCCTCCCTTGTGTTCATCATTCAGAGCATCTCAGCAGGTTCTGCGACTTCCTGATAGGAACTTGTGATCCATGGACTGCTTTGTTCTCCAGATTTGCAGTTCATTAGTCTGAGGCAATATCCCATAACCTTGAAAGGTCTTTGAAAGAAAGGAGATGACAAAGGAAAACATTTCAGATCAGGCTCCATCTGACTTACCACCTTATTTCTAAAACACTGGGGTGAATATTTTTCCCTCGATTAATTCCAAACTGGTAGCATATTGGATTTCTTCTGGAGGCAACTAAGCCATCCTTTTAGACACGAAGAAGCCCAGCCAGTCTCCTCTGATGGTTGTATAAATATTATTATAAATATTATAAATAATGTAGTCATTATTTTTATAGGAAGGTTGCTTAGGTTGAGTATATTATGAGTCACGCTCACTTTGACATTTACAAAACTCTCTTAACAGCACAGCCCAAAGAGTTATTCCTCCCACTTTTCCCGTGAAGAAAGAGATCCAGAAAAATGAAATAATGAGGGACTAGAGGGAGTGAGTGGTGGCGTCACCTGATTCCAAGCTCTTTCCAAGCCTCCCTCTTTCTCGGGTTTTTCACGTCAACTGTGGCTTGTTTGCTTTCTTAGCCTGCCCTAGACCTGTTGCGTGCACTTAATAGAGAGGCTAGCTCCTCAGCTAGCATCACTTTCCAGGACTATTGTTTGAGTGTCAAGGGGGATTTTAGAATACTAGGTCTAGCCTCCTGCTGTGACAGAGCAAGAAGTGTTCCCTGAGAGCGGAATGGACTTATCCAGGGGTTAAGGGGCAGAAGTGGGACTCCAGACTGGATGTTCCCTGCCCTGCACTAGATGGTCTGACCAACACTGGAAAGGCAGCTCAGGCTCAAAGATGGATCTTCCTGTCTTCCTATATATCATGGCCTCTTGTCATTGGGGGAGAACAGTGACCTGATGTCTGTCTGATGACAGTAACTACCACAGTAAATACTGACATATTATTATTATTATCACTTGATATATTGGGATGACAGCAAGTCACCCTTCAGGCACTGTGTTGTGTGTGCCAGCCGGAGAGGACCCTTTTGGAAACAGCGAGCACGGGTCCAGGCCCAATCTGCATGGACGGCTCTGGAATCAGAAAATGGGACCTCTCGATTTGCAGCTCCGTCCTACCAGAAACTCAGGATCATTGGCCATGAAGAGACAATTGTACCCTCACCAGAAAGGGGATGGTCTCCCGGAACAAGGTCACATGGTCAAAACCCAGTGGAAGTTCTTTCTGAATGTATTGAGGGGACCACTTCACCAAACAGTAGTCGTCACCAAAGTGGACTTGCATGGACTTGAATTGGATGAATTCAGCTAAAATGGCTCGTAGAAGACATTGAGGGTCCAAGAATGCGATGAGAAGTCTCTCCGTAAGTGACATTTGCAAGTGCTCAGCCGTTGATAGGAAGTGAGAAAGTCATTCATTGAGTCACGTGGGTTTGTGGAAACTGAAGGTTTTATGATACTATTCAGGACCAGGTCATCCCCATCTGCCCACCAAAGTTATAGAAAGGTTATTTTTTCTTTCTTTTTTTTTTTTTCCCCAAAAATTAAACAAAATTTTTTTTTTTTGGTGAGGTAATTGGCGTTAAATGACTTGTTCAGGATCACACAGCTAGGAATTGTTAACTATCTGAGGCTTTGTTTGCACTTGGGTCCTCCTGACTTGAAGACCAGTGCTCTATCTTGCTGCCCCTTGAAAGGTTATTTTCAAGGAGCCCATACTTAGTGATCGGTACAAAGTATGTGGAATATAGCACAACAGGTTGCCAACATTGAGCACCTGCTGAATACCTAGCAAGACATGCCCTTGGGGCAGAATTTTATATCAGAATTTCTCTTTCACAAACTGATAGATGACAAATCCATCTGTTACAAATATAGACCTTCAGCTGTTCCGAAGAGAGCGGCCTATAAATTGTACTGGAACCGGACCGTTATCCAAGATAGAATTACTCCCCAGACCTAACGTGGCTCCATGAAAATTTAAGAACAGCAACTTTTATTTTCTTTTGTTCTCAGTTTAATGAACACCAGAGTAAAAACATTTCCCTCTATTAAGTAGGACAGAAAAGGATTCTGTGTGGAACTGAGTCCCAAGCACAGACGCACACGGAACATAACAAGCTGATCTGCCGTTCCTTCTGAAGTTTCTTCTGAAGAATGATATTTTCCCTAGATGGCACTGTCCCAAATGTTTATCTCCTTTGAACTTAATGGAAGGAACAGAAGGCTTTTCAGATACAGAGACTGGGTAGAAACAACCACAATGTCGGAACCTTGCAGGAAGCAGAGCAGCACTCCTTGTGGGCCTGGCTTCTCTGGCCTGAGAATTCTTGCTGGGAACTTTAGGAAGATTGGCAAAATTCAACAACGAAAGGAAGTTACTTTTAAAATACAAAGCTGCCTGGTGACTTGTTCCTGGAGTATTCCCATCTGAACCTTAGGGAAAAGATGAGAAGACCTTGCCAGTGATGATGATCATAGCTGATATTTATGTTTTATGTTAAGGTTTGCGGAATTCTTTATTTACATTATTCCATGGCTTGTGGAAAAAAAAAATGCTCTAAATCACTACTGATTAGAGAAATGCAAATTAAAACAACTCCAAGGTAGCACCTCACAGCTCTCTGATTGGCTAAGATGACAGGAAAAGATAATGAAGGTTGGAGGGGATATGGGAAAACTGGGCTACTAATACATTCTTGGTGGAATTATGAACGGATCCAACCATTCTGGAGAGCAATCTGGAACTGTGCATACCCTTTGACCCACCAGTATCTCTCTGGGTCTGTATCCCAAGGAAATCTTCAAGGAGGGAAAAGACCCACAGGTGCAAAAATGTTTGGCGCAGTCCATTTGGTAGTGACAAGGAACTGGAAATTGGGTGAATGCCCCTCTGTTAGAGAATGGCTGAATAACTTACGGCATATGAATGTTAGGGAATATTATAGTTCTGTAAGAAATGTCCAACAGAATGATTTCAGAAAGTCCTGGAGAGACATCAACTGATGCTGAGTGAAAGAGCAGAACCAGGAGATCATTGTACACGGCAGTTGTAATGATCAACTATGAAAGGTTTGGTTCTTCTCAGCAATTCAGTGAGCCAAAGTAAGCCCAAGGACAGAAAATGTCATCTGTGTCTAGAAAGAGAACTATGGATATTGAATATAAATCAATACGTGCTGTGTTCATTTCTTTCTTTTTTTTTCCTCCCATGGTTTTTCCATGTCTTGATTATTCTCTCCCAACATGATTCATAAAGAAATGTATATATAAAAAATAAATTATTTCATGATGCAGTTGGACAGTGGAGAGATTATGTCGACCAGGAGTCACAAAGACCTGAGTTCAAATATGGCTGCACTCACTTGTGTGACCCTGAACAAGTCATTTAATCTCTTGTTTGCCTTAATTTGCTAGAAAATGAAATGGCAGACTAGTCCACTGTCCTTGCCAAGAAGTTCCCAAGGTTGTTATGGTCTAGGAGGGTTATAAGGACTTGGACATGACTAAATGGCTGAACAGCTACAACTTACAAGCCTTGTCCAGGGCAGGAAAGGTAGGAATGGTCTGTTCTGCAAGGTGAAGCAAAGTAACTGTTAAGGCCCAGACAGTGTGAATTCAGCTCCATCCTGGAAACTTGTTCACCAAGGCCAGTGGAGATAGTAAAGTAGCATTACTAGGGCTGGGATTACCTAGTGATCAACCGCACTAGTCATTGTGAAAGAGCAATAACTTGTCCTTGGGACACGAAATCAAGTTATTATTCTGGATAATTTCCCCTCACTTCCATATATTTATTTTAATTTGAAAAACATTTTTATGGATTTCTTTTTTATAGGTTTTCTCCTATATCCCTCCTCCATCTCTTTTGAAAGAAATCCTATATAACAAAGAATTTCTTTTAAAACAAAAAGAAGAGAAAAACAGGCACCTAAGCTTATTAAATATATGGTAAAAAACATCAGAAAACATCCTGCAAAGTAGGAAGAGGAGTCCCCCCATTTCTTCCGTGAGCCCATTTTGCTGCCTCTATTTCTCCTTGTTTCAAGGTGCTTCTCTCTATTTGTGGTCATTGTGGGTTTGGTTTCCTTGGCTCTTCCCAGACTTCCCTGTACCATTTCTTATAGTACAGGGCTCTTCACTACATTCATGTAATGCCATGTGTGGAGCTGTTGGTTCCCCTCTCCCCCCACCATGAGGGACATCTGCATTGTTTCTAGTTCTCTGCTGCCCCACAAGGGTTGTTCCAAATATTTTGTTGTAAATGGACTTTTTTTTCCCCACTGACCTCCTTGAGATCTATGTCCTATAGTGGAGTTTCTCAGTCAATGGACAGGGAGACTTTAGTCATTTTGTTTTCTCATGATTATGACTGCTTTCCAAAATGGTTTTGCTAATTCCCATTGGCTCTCTAAATACCTCAACATGGCTGTCTTGCCAAGCCCCTCCAACCTCAACTATTCCAATATTTTATCATCTTTGCCAGTTGGCTGGCGATAAGATAAAACCTTGGGGCGGTTTTGGTTTTTGTTTCTTTTATCGTTCGTGATTTGGAGCGTTCTTTTATGTGGTTATTAAGAGTTCGCTTCTCTTAAAATTGTTCATATCTTTCGATTTCTATCATTTATCATTTTTCTCTGTTTAAGCCTCTCCCGTCTGGCTTCCCTGTTACTGTAGACGGCACTGCCATTCTCCCAGTCCCTCGGGTTCACAACCCTGGAGTCATTTCTAAAGTTCTCCCTCCCTGCTCTCCACCATGTCCAATATGGTACCAAGGCTTGTCCATTTCACCTTTTGACCAAGGCTTGTCCATTTCACCTTTTGACCAAGGCTTGTCCATTTCACCTTTTGACCAAGGCTTGTCCATTTCACCTTTTGACCAAGGCTTGTCCATTTCACCTTTTGACCAAGGCTTGTCCATTTCACCTTTTGACCAAGGCTTGTCCATTTCACCTTTTGAGTATGTGCCCTTCCCTGCCTCATCCTGGGGCAGACCCTCATGCCCTTACCCCTGGATTATTGCAGTAATCTTCTGCCTCCAGTCTCTCCCTACACATTTAGCCGCCAAAGTGGTTTTCAGAAAATGCAGGTCCAGTCATCTCATTTTCCTTACTCAGTAGGCTCCTTTGGCTCCCACTTGCCCAGGATCAAATATAAAGTCCTGGCTTAGCTTTAAAACCCCTTTCATCACTTGGCCCCCTTCTCCTTGCCAATCTTCAGACTCCTCCCTCAGAGACACCTCGTTTTCCTATTCTTTGTAATCCAGTGACCCTGTTTGCCTTTCTTTCTAAGGAACAAGAGGCTTCAGTTCTTGGCTCTAGCCATTTTCTCTGGCCATCCTCCACGAATGGAATGCTCTCCCTGTTCATCTTTGCCTCCCATCTTCCTCACCTTCTTCCAAGTAGCAGCTAAGATCCTACCTTTAGCAGGAAGCCTGTTCCAACCTCTCAATTCTAGAGCCTTCCCTTGGAGCCTTTCTGTAGCTTGTAGTTTAAATGTTGTCTCTTCCATTGTTTTGTGAGGTCTTTGAGGGCAGGGGCTTTCAGGTTTTGCTTTTCTTTCCGAGTCCAGCATTTAGCAGATGTCTGGCCCAAAGATACTTAGTAAGTGCTTCGTGACTTGATTTGACTCGACTTTTCATGAAAAAGGTTCTTTGACTGCTTAGAATCTTATGGACGTGGGACTTGTTATCAACAATTTTCTGGCAGTTATTGAAGCCCCATCCTTGTACTGCCCATGGGCAGAGCTACCGTGAAGGTCCAATCCTTGGTGCCCGGACATCCTGCAAAAAGTTATTGCCTTCATATTCCCATGGCAAAGGAGTCATGAATGGTACATATTTCACACAGATAAATAGTCTACAAAAATTCTAAACGCTTTTACTTTCTGCCCCAATTTTCTGTGATTTAGAGTTTTCCAAAGATTTTCTGGGTTGAACTTTTCCATATTTAGTTTTGTGTTAAAAGTCGACTGTTATTCTCAATGCATTTTTATTACCCTGATAATACCAGCACGCAGTAAAATGCGTTCAGTTTGTTTGCAGGGAAATCCTCGAGCCCAGTGCTGGGCATTAGCTGGCACTTTTAAGATATGCCTATTACTCATGGTATTTGTTTAATAAATGTCTCCTTAGCTGTTGGATTCTTGTTCGGTCATTTTTTAAAGTATTTGCACGTTTCGCATGTGGAATGACAACAGTCTCAGAAAAATTGATTTTGATTGTTGTTTGCATTTGGACTTAGACATTTGAATTAGGTTTCAACTTCTCAAAGTCTCTAAGTGCATTTCGTTATTAAATTTAGCCCACTTCCAGAAGGAAACAGTGTACACTTAGGTTGAATGCTGTCTTTTCCATTTATATATTCTTCTGCCTTCTTGGGCCAGATTTGTCTCTTGCCGGTGCATCCATGCTCTATAGTGGGGGTATTCCTTCCCCCAGCAGAGTGGTAACCATCCTCTCTCTGCTTGTCTCACGGAGGCTTGTTTGTGTCTCCATCTTCTCCTAATCCTCCCAGGGAATATGTTCAGGCCTTCCTCTGGGTACCTTCCATGCTTAGAAGGGGCCTGAGACCTTGAGTCCAATCTTGTGAGAGGTCCTGAGGGAACGAGCCAGGATTTGGGTGACTTTCCTGCGTTCCAGGGTGCCCTCTTCTTGGACAGAGGAGGCAGATGATCACTCACCCGAGGCCTCTGCCGGCACCTTGCCTTTGCTTTCCTGTAGTAGCTGGCCAGCGGTGAGTGACCTGTGCTGCTAACGAGAGATTACCGCCGCTCCCCCCCCCACCCCCTGGGTTTCTCCAGGATTGGGTGCTGGGCGTGCTCCCTCCTCAGTACAGATCGCTTCCTCTCCTCAGACTTATCAGACGGTGTTTGTGAGTTGAGATCCCTCACTCACTCTGCCTGGGCTGGTTGCAGAGGCCCTGGAGGTTTTGCCCAATTGCCCCACTGCCGGGCTATTAGAGGCCCCAGCAGAGGGCGAGGTGGAGGACCATCCGAATGCTTTCATCCTAATAGCAAGCTGCATCTCTCCAGCAGGATTAAATATCCCCAAATTGGCATCTTCATGACTAATGATGTTTCTTTTAGTTCTGAAATGCCTGGGAAGGCATCACTGACTGTGTATTAATTATGCTAGTTAGTCGGAGAAGGTTCAGAATATTCATTATCTGCAGCTAATTCGTTATTAAAATGGAGAATCATTAAGTGACGGGGTTGAGGAATCCATTATTCATTTGGAGAGAATTGAGAAAAAATGTCATCTGGGGAACTTTGTGATCAAAGTCTCTGACAGTATTCTTTTGTCACTTGTGTTGTCCGGCCTCGGTTTCCCCACCCAGTGGTTTCTTGGTTTTTGTCCCTGATTTTTCTTTTCCATGCTCTCTCTCCATTACAGAAGAAGAAGTGGAAAATGTGGATGTTTCCTGTGTACCGGCGGAGGTCCTGCGGAACATCGAAGCTGACAGCTACTGGTGCCTGAGCAAGCTGCTGGATGGCATCCAGGTAAATGGGGTTCAGCCCCTGGGGCCGAGCGGATGCAGAGCTGGGTCTGGGTGGGATGGGCTGCTTTTGTCTTTTCTTCCAAGTGAAAAAGACTTTAGTAATAGTTCTGCCATGGAAATAAGGGCCTGGGATTTGGGACTTTCGAGCTCAGACCTCCCTGGGCTGGGTTTAACAGCAGTCATCTTTTAAGGGTTCCAAATGCCTGTGTCTGGTAACCTTCCATTATGGCCTTCTCCTGGGAGCTGATGGACTGGCGATCCCTAAAAGCCAACTAGATGACATCCCTCATGTCCACTTTCCACCTTTCCTTTTATTTGGGAGGCCCTCTTCATGAACACGAAGCCTAATTATGCAAACACCTGCCTTCTCGTTGAGAAAGGCCCCTGACATTTTCCCCTGAACTCCCCATCCCCGCTACCAGATGGCAAGAACCAAGAAACTTGGGTTAGTTCTAGTTCCCCCAACTGTTCAGGCAGAAACTCCTGAATCTTCAGAGACCGGCTTTGGGGGCTGCAAGGGCAGGAGCAAGATGGGGAGGAAGCCCTGTACACTTACTTGGCTGGATCCCAGGCAGCTGCCCCACTCTGGTCCTCTGAGCCCAGGCTCCCAGGCTGCCCGGCCCGGCTAGGTCTCCCTAGGCGTGAGCAGTACCGACAGCTGCTTTTTGAATACACGTTGCTTTATGAATCATATCGGGAGAGGACAATCAGAACAAAAGGGAAAAAACATGGGAGAGGAAAAACAAAACAAATAAAAGAAGTGAACATAGCACGTGTTGATTTGCATTCAGTCTCCTTAGTCCAAAGATTAGTGGGATGACTAGTGGGGTCACAGAAACCAGTGAGTGGAAGTCTCTGTTTCCTACTTGATCATCGCACAATTGTGTATGATTGTGTATGATGGATTCCTGATTCCGTTTGTTTTACTCAGCCTTGGTCCGTGGAAGTCTTTCCAGGCCTTTCTAAAAGCAGTTTCCACAAATCTCCCTTGAGGGGCTGGGTTATACCTGCTGGAATTCTCTCACCCTCGGCCTAGATCTTCCTTTCCCTCTTATCGGTTATTTGTGTGCTTATCTTTGCTGGAGGCTCATTGTCTTTGCTGCATTTATGCTGGCAGTACCTAGGCCAGAGAGTTGGACTGAGCGCCGTAGAGTAAGAAAGCAAGGCTCTCCACGGTGCTGGAGAACGTTCAGAAAAGTCTGTTTTCCCGGAGGCCGAGGTGAGTGGTCACAACCATTGGAATGGTGGTAAAGACCGTGGGAGTCAGGATCCCTGGGTTCCTGTGGGCCTTGTTTCCTCCTGTGGGAAGGGCGAGGACCAAACCCCGCTGAGCCTGAGATTGACCTCCCTGGCCTCCGCTGTCCACAGCCAGCAGAATGTCTTTGTTGTCCCGATGGGGACACTGAAACTTTGAGACGAGAAGTGATGTTGTGGGGTCGCAGAGCTGGCGCAGCATGGGTAGCAAGTGGTGAAATTTGCTTCTTCTGACACAAGCAGACCTGCCGACCACTCCAGAGCCGGACCGAGGCAGAAGAACTCTGTCTTTAAAGTCAGCCATTCCTGGGGCAGCTAGGTGGCGCAGTGGATAGAGCACCAGCCTTGAATTCAGGAGGACCTGAGTTCAAATCTGGTCTCAGACACTTAACACTTCCTGCTGTGACTCTGGGCAAGTCACTTAACCCCAACCTCAGAAAAAAAAAAAAAAAGTCAGCCATTCCTGATTGGCTTAGTGGTGCAGGTTCCGAGGCTTCTGGATGCTGGATTGCCGGAGCAGGCTTCTTAAATATTTAAAATTGTGCTCCTTATCAGGAAACGCAGTGCAACCAGTATGGAGCATATATCCATATGTAAAAGTTGCTTATTTCTAAGTTATAATCTTTTACGTTCTAACTTCCATAATAATAACTATATATAGTGCAAATTATTTTAAATGTACACATTAAAAGTGGTTGCTGTACAATGAGATGCTCTTTGCTCTTAGGGAATTGACCCTGAGTCTGATAAAATTATATGCATGCTTGAGGAAATCTCTAGGATTTGCATGATTGGTGAATTGGACAGAGGAGAAGAAACTAGAGCCCTTTATGGGGCACATTGCACCTGAACGAGAGATGAAAAGTGGAGAGAGAGTTGGATGGGAAAGATGGGAAGCCAGCCTGCCTCCTTGAGGGACAGTTGGGAGTGGCGAGCTGAGAGATCGGAGGCTGGAGGGGCCCTCAGCGGCCCTCGGGAAGTTTGGAAGGGGCGAAGGCGAGCTAACTCATTCCATCGGCAGCAGCCGTGGTGATTTGTCCGTGACTTCTTAACCTAGACAACTCCCTCTGTTCCACCAGGACCCAAAGTGGGTAGGATTCTGCCTCTTGGGTGAATCTCCATCCGAGAACTCAGCATCTCCAGGGGACACCTGGTGTAGCCCTGAGGGGCCTGGGCGGGGGCTTCCTCCCTGCACCCACAAAGCCACTGTGGGCTCCTGGGGAGCTAAGAGGGCAGGACAGCGGCCTCTTGGGAGAAGGCAGGTTGGCGTGACGGCATGGGGGATGAGCCTCAGCAAAGGGGGGATGTGCCTTCATCTTCCCACTCTCCGATTGCATCTCCTCGTTAGAGAAAGACTCGGGTTCCCCAAGATTTTGGGTTTTTTTTTCATTGTCATTCAGGTGATTGTGACTGATGAAAGAAGAGCCTGCTCCTTTAATCCAGAGGGACTTGGCATCTATTTGTAAATAAAATCAGCAGAACAATCCAGTCAATGCTGGCTTTTCATTTTAACCGACAAGTTTGTTCTCTGATGAAATGGTTTATTGACAGGCCTGCCACAGGGAAGGCATGAGGCCTTTGGGAAGCGTGAATTTAAAACCTGAGAAGGCAAAGGAGCAGTCATCCATTTCATTCCTCACACTTTAGATTGAGATGAGCCCCGTGTGGTGATGGGAAAAGAGCCCGCCTTGGAAAGGAACTCTGGCTGGGAGTCCGGCTCTTCTTTCTTTCTCGCATTATGCCTCAGTTTCCTTATCTGCCAACTGAGAAACACATTTCCTTCTGTACCGCTTTGTAGATCCTGGGTGCTAGAGATCTGGGAAGTCTTGAACAATTAATCCTAATGAGATTTAGAGTTAGAAAGTAGCCCTGCCCCTGGGATGCTGCTTGGAATTCCCCATTTTTCTTAGGAAAAGGAATTCTGGACAATTGCCCTTCTGACATAGGAGAGAATTCAATCTTTTAAAAAAAAAAATCCATTGGGAGGCCAGACATGTGGCTTGGCTACAGAAGTGCTGAGTCTTAGCTCTGCTGCTCTTGCTTCCTGTGAGGCTTTGAGCATGTAAGCTTGGTTTTCTCCACCTCGGTTTCCCCTTCTGTAATAAGGGGCTGAAGACATTCATCCTTCCTGCTTCATGGTGTGGGTGACCTGACATTATTATTACTAGATGTGTTTTTCCTGAAAGTTTTATGTAAAGTGAAGCTGTTACAGTGATGGAAACAGCAGTTTGTCATTCTCGTGAGACTTTGCTGATGATCCTTTGGAGGTCCTATAGCACTAGAGATACATTGTTTTGCTTTTCCCTAATAGATGAATTTGTTAAGCTGTAGGCCTGTCTGCTTGGCTTTGATTACCGATCCAGTTCCAGAAGAAGGATTGCTTGTAGACATCCACGTACAGCTCTTGTGCCTTTCTTAGGAACGTCATCTCCCTTTTCATCAAACTTCCTGGGCTGACCTTAATCTCCTCTGATTTGAACAAAGCTTCAATGGTCTGCCACGCTCTCCTTGAGCTTAAGCTGGAGAGATGTGAACTGTAGACGATGGTCAAATGAATTTGGAACTAGCAAAATGATCCGGCCCTAAAAATGGTGATTAATGGATCTGACATCCATGAGGGAAGTATTTGGTTCTCTGCCCAGGGCTCTGTCTTTGATGCTCTTCTGCTGAACATTTCCATTAATGACATAGCCAGTGGTCCACCTGACAGGGATCATTAATGTGTTGGATGAGAGTCTTTGGATCAGCTGAAATCACAAAACTGAGAATGAAGGGCTGAATCCAGCCCAAATGATGGGGGTCGGCGTGAAGGGCTGGCCTTGGCTTTTTTCATGCTAAGCCTCTTTGGACTGGCCTCTGCCCCGGGGAGCAGGCTGCACCCCACCTCCCACTGGCCCTTTTACTGCCCTGCTTTGGCAGTGATGGTCTTCCTGGGGCAGGCTCCTTCCACGTATAAAAGGCACTGGGGCCGGACTTCCTAATAGCTCTCATCCCGTGAGAAGCAGGCTTTGCTAAAGTCTGCCAAATCTGTCATTATTTCACAACTGTTCAGGGCACTTGGGTCATGGTTTCCTCCAGGAAGACGATCTGTGACATAGGGATTTCTAACCTTCCCTTTGTCAGGGGAGTACAGTAAGTACAGGTTCATTCTCAGAGGTGCTAATGTCAGGTGTGGTGTCCAAATGGTTCCGTTTGAACATCAGGTTCAGTTCTGTGTAACTGATTTTAAGATGGAGAGGAATGGATGAACAGGAGGCCATAGAGCAAAGTGTGACCTGAATAGTTAGGCCTCTGGGAACTCTGCCAGGGCAACTAGCGGTGCTGGAGTGCGAGGGGGCACCCGTGGCTCTCTTCTGGTGCCCGCCATGTGTGTACAGGATGGCAGATTGGAACTTGGCCCGGAGAAAGGGCGTCCTTGAGCCCCTTCCCGACTGCCTAGGGAAGACCGACGATGGATTCGACTCAATCTTTATAATCCTTGGGGCATATTATTACGTTTTAAGATATCATGTTTTTACTTCAATTCACAGCTGTGCTCTCCCCCATACATATCTATTCCTTCTAACAGCCCTGAGAATGAGAAAGTTCTTTCCAGTTAACAAGTGTCAGCTTGCCATATAGTCATGTAAACAGTTAGACTAATTAAGTCCCTACTGAATTCCCTTTCCTGTTTACCTTTTTACAGAGCAGCAATTTCTTCTGTAGCATCCCCGGTCAATCACTCTTAGCTTAAACTCATCAGCGCTTCAATTGGTGGTAAATTCCGTTCCCAATGAAGCAATACGTTCTTCTTTAGGGCACCTCTGAACTTGCTTAGCCAGGTTTTCACCCTTTCTATATCAAGAGACGTGATAGGGATTGTAGCATTTTAGGTAGCGTCAGCCGGGTGCCAGGGACTCTGAGATTCGCATCCCCCCCTCCTCACCCCGGGCCATGCCGGCCACGTGATCCCACAAAGTCCTTCGCCTCTCAGCATTCCGGGCAGCTCTGTTACTGCCACAGAGGAGATGATGGCTGTCATCACTGAAGATGGAGCCGGAGCTGGAACGTGTCATTCTGCTGAACTCCCTAGATCCTGCCTTACTGGGCCACAGATGGGACACATGCTTTCTCCATGGAATAGACTCTGGCACGTGCAGCCACATGGAAAAGGCTTTGTATGTGGCCCGGGGGACAGACTGAACTGACCTTCCAAGGACTGGCCAAAGATAGGGCCTGCATTAATGGCTTCCCTACAGAGATCACCATAGTGCTTTGCAGACAGGGTTTATTTGGTCCTTCCCACAGTCGTGAGAGAGAGGGGTGCTATTGGTGTTTCCATTTTACCAGCGAGGAAGCTGACATCAACTGAGCCGAAGTGACTTGCGCAGGCTCACTCTCCTAGGAAGTATCATGATTTCCAGAGTTGAATTCAGGTCTTCTGGACTCTGGGTCCAGTGCTTACTTTGGGATAGGCTCGCCGATTCAAGCTTTCCATTTTTAAATGGCAACGTTTTGTCCGTTATTGCTACATGACCCCAAGCGTGTTCACGTTCAGTGAAGAATTTGGGGACTCATCTGGAAGAACACGGTTGCAGTGCCTCGTCCAGGAACCATGTTAAGGGAAGAGAAACTGCTTCGGGCTGTGGCAAGAGTGAGATTGACAGGCCAAGAGCCGGAGCGCTCCACCGGCCTCCTTGTGGCACGCAGGAAGTGAGGGAAGCCCCTAGCATACTGGGCGGACCTGCCCTCTGTGATGGGGATGTGGATGACAGTGATGGGGTGAGCCGCGGTCTGCCTCGGTGAGAGACTCCCACAGGGTCATTGAAGGGGCAAGGTTCTGTGCTCCTGGAGGCGTTCAGGGAGAGGCGGGCTACCATCCATCCAGATGTGGTAGAGATGGTTGCTGTGCTATGTGGCATCCGTGCCCACAGGTAGTCATGCTCCTGGTGCCCAGGACTGGAAAGGGGGCTGATTCCCCGCTGTCTCATTGATGGGCACATGGTTTGCGGCCCCTGGGTGCCGTGGATCCGTGAGGACGTACTGCTTTGATTGTCTTGTGGTGTTGGCCAAGAGCCACATTCTCGTGGCCCTGGGGATTTGGGCACAGTCTGTAGGGGACCAGGAAGCTCGATGCCGCCTGCCATAGCAGTGCTGCTGACTGGCTCTGACCCGAATACTGTTCCATTGCCTTTTGTAGTTTTCAGATAAATGCCTGCTCAGTGCTTGCTGCAGGTCACTGTGGAGGCCGGGAGAGCCCCCAAGAGGAAGGGGGCTGTATAACCAGGGTGTGCCTGCCAGGCTGGCCTTAGGCTCTGGTGCTGACCGTCCCCTAGCTATCTGGAGCTCTGGGCTTCGGTGCATTTCCTGAGCACCCTGGACGTGCCAGATCTACCGTGCCTACTGCCTTCATGGCAGTCCAGGCCCCTTCCAGAGCAGAAGCAGATGCTCCCGGGCTGGGAGCCAGCAGGGGCCTTCTTCCTGGCTTTGCTCTGAGCACCGCAGTGATTTTGGCAACTCCCTGATTTTTCCTTGCCCTTTTTTCCTCATTTGCAAAATGAGGAGTTAGAACCAGGTAACTTTAAGCCCTCCAGCAGACCTGAAGATACGGTCCTGGGAGCCTTTCAACTATGGACATGACATTGGTCAAGCTTTTGGGATGGCTCCTGGGGGACAGAGCCAGTGTGGGGCTGACCATCCACAGAGGGGAAGCAGCCCAACCCTGGATGTACGGCCTGCCAGGGGACACTACCCCTCCTGGTGGAGGGACTCTGTACCTGCTGGAAGAGGAAGCATCCTGGAGATCCTTCCTCGGTTCCACATCAAACTTATTGCCAGTGTCTCCCTTTTAATTTGAGATCATTTGTTTTCATTTTCTCTGTTGGTTTTAGTAACTCAGTATCACTCCAGAATCACAGATCCTAATGCGTAAGTTGGTGTGTAATGTCACTTTTTATACTTGAAAAGAAAAATCAAATAAAGGCCCTGTGACGGGCTTTTCAAAAGTAGACATTTAGAATCTTACTCACTTAATGGAATCTTTGATTCTCCATCTGTTCTCCTACATGTAGAGAATTGTTTCCACGCTTAGAGAAAATAGAATAGGTGCCTGGTGCCATTCTTAACAGGCAGATATTGAATGGAAATGTGTGTAAATGAGCTGCTGGTCCCTTCTGACTGGGAGAGGGGATGCTCTTACATTGAGGAGTGGTGGTTTTGTGTGGCTGTTGATGATCTGAGGACACTGAACAGAAGGTGAAGGGCCTCGGGGCCACGCCACGGCCACAGGAAGGTTCCTTTAAGCAATGGGCAATGTTTAAACTTAAATATGAGGAGAAAAGGCCTGAGGGAGGGCAGGGGGCGTGAAAGATGGATCAGACATGTTGGGAGTGAAGGTAGAGGGAAGCCAATTTTGCTTCACAGAAAAGGTGTTCCTAGAATTCAAAGATGTGAAAAAAGCAGACTGGAGGACCAACGGCTGAGCTCCCTGTTCTTGGAAGTATTCATGCAAAGGCAGGAGAGATTGTCTTTCAGCGATCTGGATTAACATTGACTATATACAGTCAACTCTGCTGTTACGGATGTCCTGTGGCTGGCCTGCTGCCAAAATAGCCCTTCTAAAGTGCAGGACTGATCACTGCTGTCCAAGATAAAATACAAACTCCTAGGTCTCGTACTTCACAGCCCCTCGTCTATCCTTCCTTCTTTCCTCCTCCTCCCTCTCTCCTTCCCTGCCTCCCTCCAGTCTCAGTTTGATTGAGGCAACTCCTAACCTCCGTGATTAAGTCTAGGCAAGATATGAAGTAGAGAATGGCCTTGTTTACCTAAAAAAAAAAAAAAAATTCAATCTGGAAAACGAAGACCCTCAGCGTTTCTGGCCATTTAGTTCATTGCAAGGCCACGGGGCCCAAATGGTTCCTAGCCCAAGGCTCCTTGTTTGGGTTTTTGGATGGCTCAGGTTGCATGTAAAGAGCGGCCTTTTCTGTTCTGACCAACAATCTTAAGGGGCTTCCCTTCTCAGACGGACTCTTTTAGTCCGTCTTTGGTCTCATTTCTTGCCTTACAGTAGTTACTCCTTGGATGTCACCTCAAAGTGAGATCTGTTAAAGGCCTTGCCTTAAGAAGGCCAAGGGCTCCCACTGCATCTGGCCTTATCTTGGGTCCTTCTGACCTATGACTTGCTGCTAGGTGACCAATCATTGTTATGTTTTTCTCTTCTGGTTGTTTCCCTTTCCCCTCATCTTCCCTGCAGTTTCTGTTTTAAAATTTTAAATGAATACAACGTAAGAAAAGGAAAAAAAAAACATTGCCATGTACACAGCAGAACATAAGATTCAAAATAAAAAAAATAAATTTCTACTTCAAGAAATCCTATATAATAAATAGTACATGTTACGTTCAGATCCGTTCATCTTTACTTCCTTTTGTTTTCTCTTGTTCTCCACTGTGCACTTTTGACTTCATTGTTTTTTCCCCTTCATTTTTGCCCCCCCAGCTTGCTATTAAGCATGGATATATTTTACATACATATATGTATACACATACATATACATAAATATCTATATTCATACACACATATAGGTAGACTATACTGTCTACACCAAAGCACTATTGCAACCTTATACTGCCCACTTATTTTAAATAGTCTAAAACAGCATGGATCAGTATGGTTGACATACAGATTAATTTCCCTGTTTTTCTCTTTTGATTAAATCCATTTTTAAATTTAACTTTATCTGAAATCATCCTTGCCCTGATTTTTTCCATACTGAATCCTTCTCCTGATCTTTATTTGATGCTTGGATGTATTTCTTATTTCCTATCCCTCCGGCCTCTTCTGCTTTCCTTTTTTCTATCTACTACCTTGTCCTCTTATTACTTAATTTGCTTCTTTCCCTCGTAGGATCTTTTTTCTTTTTATCCTTTTATACTCTTTGCCCATTTATTCATTTTGCCCTCCTGTTTCTTTCTGAATTTAGGAGACTTTTATAGCCTTCCAATATATGTTTCTTCTTTATCCCATATACATCATTCTGTATTCCCCCCATCTTATTCCCTTGCCCTCTTATTTCTTTATAAAGAAGGCTTTTACTCTATGTGAGTCGGGTTCCCTCTAAAAATCTCTCCCTTATACTTTCCCCACCCCCCAATCTCCTTCCACTCATTTCTTTCTGAATTTAAAAGACTTTTTTACATACGCATTCACTTACGACGACATATAAATTCCCTCTTTAACCTGTTTAGAATGGGGTTCCGAAAACGACCAGTCCTCTTTCCCCATCTGATTCTTCTGTGTCAGTTCTTCCTCTCTCTCGTTTGCAGAGAAATATTATTTTTTTTACCTTTTCTTCCATGGTTTTGCTTTTTAGAATCACATCCTACCCAGCTCTACTCCAATCTTTCTTTCAAACTACCCAATTATTAATGACAATCTTAGGCAAATGGCTTCCATTTTCATATATAAAACATAAACAATTTGTCCTTATTGAGTCCCTTGTAGTCTTTGATGTTTACCTTATATTTCTTTTAGATTTCATATATCAAATTTTCTATTAACTCCAGGATTTTTTTGCAACAAAATCCTGAAAGTCTGGCAATTCATTGAATGTTCTCCCCCCCCCCCCCCCCATTCAGGATTATGCTTGTTTTGCTGGGCATGATATTTTCAGCTGCAACCCCAGTTTTGTTTTTTTTTTCCTTTTTGTTATAAAGCATCGTAAAACCTGGGGTCTTGTAGTGTAGCTGCTGTTAGGTCTTGGGGGATTCCAATTTGGCTCTATCATATTTGAATTGCTTTTTTCTTGTTGCCTGTAATATTTTCTCCTTGATCTAAGTTTCAGAACTTAGCTATGACATTCCTGGAAGTTTTGCTCCCAGTATCACCTGGGGGTGACGATTGGTAGATTTTTTCCTATTTCTCCTTTTCCCTCTAACATTTCTGGACAATTTATTTGTGTTATTGTATCAAGATTCTTTTTTTGAATGACCTTTCCAGGTGGTCCTATTATTATGTTTTCTCTTTACTCTTTCTTTAGCTGAGGCTCCTTCAGTCTTCCCACACTGCCTGGGAGGTGAGAGTCTTCTCTGCAGCAGAGGTAACCTTTCACCCCAGCCAGCCCCAGGATTTTCCACTTGCTGTGTCAGGGAGCTGGACTGGAGGTGTTTACACTTCACAGGGGCCAAACCTCCGTCTCCCTGTGTCTCAGGAGGACCACTGATCTGCCCCAACTCTTGTTTATTTTTACTGTTTTTCCTGAGGTGCACTTTTGTCTTTGTGGGAGAAATCTGGACAGCTTGGAATTTTCTGACATAGTCCGCCATCTTCTCAGAATCTTCTCGCCAACTCCAGCCCCTCTGGAGGAGAGGGACAAAGGCTGATGACTTTGCACAGTCCTGCCTCCCTTAAATCCAATTCACTTGCAAGACATTGCTTCCCGATGTTACCGGGCCTCTTCAGAGTGGAAGGATCAACAATTTTCTCCTTAGATTCTCCCCTTCTTTCTTTCTTTCTTTTTTTTTTTTTCTGAGGCTGGGGTTAAGTGACTTGCCCAGGGTCACACAGCTAGGAAGTGTTAAGTGTCTGAGACCAGATTTGAACTCGGGTCCTCCTGAATTCAGGGCTGGTGCTCTATCCACTGCGCCACCTAGCTGCCCCAGATTCTCCCCTTCTTTCAGTAGAATGCAAGTTCCCCAGGGAGGGTGGGCAGGGACTGATTGGGTTTGTTTTAGAATTCTCCAGTGCCCTGTGTTTAGTGGGTGCTTAATAATTGTTGGATGGACCGTAGTGATAGAGCATCTGTTATGCTGTGCTGAGAGTGGGCACTCAAGACTCTCAGCAGCTGAATGAATGAACGAGAAAGGAGCCTGCAGTGCAGTGGGCAGGCGATTCTCATGTTCCACAACTTGGGGCCATAACCGAGGGGGCGGTCACAGATTGGAGGGGACCGTTCCTGCTTTTTCGCGTGCTCAAATCAAACTGCATTTGCCAGAGGGATGTCATGCGCCACTGTTGACAAAGCACCTGGCTTTCTTTCCTCTTTTTGTGAAAATGTGATTTTGGTTTCATGGCTTTTATTAAAAGGAGGTTAATTTTTAAGGGGAGGGGTAAGGCTGGCTGTCATTTCTCCCCACCTACAACCTTTTACTTCCCTTAGTGATCATCCTTCTCCCTGCCACATTTTCCTGCGTTTCTCCAGGTGGGCATTTTTCTCCTGTTTTAGCTACTTTTGCTGTAAGTGGAAATCGACTGGTTGTGGCTCCCTTGGGATCCCCGCTACCTGAGGGGTCATCAGTAACGTGTGATAGATGGCTCTTGGGTGGCACTGACTGTAAAGTTAGCAATACGGATCGATCCACAAGGCCTGGGGTCACGAGGAAAATTTTTTCTTTAAAATACACTGTGAGGTTTCAAGATAGAAGTTTAATTTTTACAAGAAAACTGGGGGGATTTTTTTCTATTGCTTTTCCGTAGTATGCCATTTTTAATGCATCTGGGTACAGATCTCTGGGTTTTGATTTTCAAAGCAAAGCTGAGAGAATTTCAGGTGATTCAAATGTTCCTTGAATATAAATTGCTTCTAGACAGGAGGAGTTGCCTGCAGTGTCCCCCCAGCTGGGGAGGGGCTGGACTCTTGGAGGTCAAGAGTGACATCGGGATTCTCTGTGGCCTTGACCCAGCCAGGGAACCTCCAGAACCCGAGGTTTACGATCGTGGGAAGCCTCTCTCTTCAGACTTTTTGGGGCTCGTCATCATCCCCTTGCCAGCGTTCACATCCCACTAACGAAATCTACTCTCGGCTTGTCCACAGGCCATTACTTCCTGAATTATGGCTTGCATATTTGCTTACTCCAACATCACTGTTGCTCAGATTCATTACTTAGCAAGGCGGCTTCTCCGAGGACGACGAAACTGGGGCCTGTCGTCATTTGTTTTCTGCATTTCTTTTCCACTGGGAGACATTATTCAGTTCCAAGAACTGGTTGATGATGTGGATGACTGGAACTCTGGGAGAGAGGGAGGAAGGGAACGTTGACAAGACCAGGGCAGAGCAGCGATTTTGAGGGGTGGAGGAGATCTCAAGAGTCCCCTCTGTGAAATGGGCATGCCCCATACAGCACCTCTGCCGGTTGGCCAGCCTAAGCCTGAAGGGCGCCCTTGATGGGGACCCATTCCCCTCTTGGGCAGCTCTGATTCCCACGCTATTCTTATGCCATTCCCAATAGAAGAAACCCTAATTTCTTACTGCTCGTGCCATCTTTAGGCAAGTATAACATGCTTAATTTTGACTTGTGAGGCTGCCTTTCAAATAATTGAATCCTTGTGTACTCGAGTTTCTCCCCCTCTAGGCTAAACATCTCCGCTTTGATCAAAGTGATTCTTGTAGGGCCCCGATGCCCTTTGGAGTCCCGGTTTCCTCTTGCCTTTGTTAGGAATCCTTCTAAAATGTGGCCCCCAGATAGGAACAAACGGCCCAGCTGTCATTACAAAGATCTGAGAATGGCCGGCCCCGACCTCCCTCATTCGCGATGTTGTCTCCATTTCTGTG